>NC_056744.1:107319669-107389669 GCF_019279795.1 Protopterus annectens
TCAATAACAAGGCTTTTGCATCCAGGAAGAAAGAGGTCATTGTCTCCCTCTACTCTTCCCTCATTAGGCCAATCATTGAGTACAATGCCCAATTTGGCATGTACCTCAGTAGACACATGCAACAGCTGGAGAGGCCACAAAAGTACCTCACGAAGAGGATCATATACCTTAAACACATGTCCTACATGGACAGACTGAAAAAACTCCAGCTAGTTTCTGTCTCATATCGTCTACTAAGAGGCAATCTCTGCTTGACTTACAATGTCTGACCCAGCTTTCTTTTTGAGGATCAACCTGACCTGGAGTAATTACACTTCTTTTTGGACTGGTGAGACTTCTTGGAGGGTTCTTCTGTGAGGCTTACCACTTTTCCTGCTGCACTCTGATGGTGTGGGATAGTGGCAAGCAAAGGGAGTGGGGCTGGGGAGGGGGTTGAAGAGAATTACATAACCTCTGGATACTAACAACCTTATCCACTTGTCCTAAGTGATGGTCAGCCTTCCTCCAAGGTAAGAGAGAGAGACGACCTCAGACTGAAACCCCTGGAGTGGGAGACTTTGTCATTCCTGTCCCATGGAGAAAAGACTGTGGCAGCTCTGCAGCTACTAATGAATTATTTCTGCCTGTGTGCTGTTTACTACACTGGTAATCATACTGAAGGCTACCACTGTTCTTTCCAGATCTCTGGTTATTTTATTGCTGTTGACCTGTTGACCATGTCCAAACAAGGGTTAATGTGGCCTTCCTTGTGTCCCAGAAAAAAGTATCCTGTGGATTCTAAAATTTTATACCAAAAACAGAAAGGTAATTTATTTTCCCTTCCACATTCTCCAGAAGAGAATTAACATGGGAGCTGAAAAGATCAGGTGCATCAAAAGGGAGAAATAATGAAGTTTGCTTTGGTGTCCTTAGTGAATCTCTGTTAAGTGCAGCCAGGCAGGACAGTATACTGTGGGTACCTATTATTCAAACTTACCCTAGTCTTACAGTGAGACTGGCAATAAATTATACAATTGTCATTTACCACTGCACTCAATGTTTAAGCTGTCTATCCTGCTCCCTACCCAGCAGCAGATAGATCTCATCTGCTCAATCTCATTGGCATCTGAGCCTATGTACTTTCTATCTTGTAGATGAACAGCAGAGCTCTCCAAGGTCACATACATCTTAACAACAACCCGAGTGACAACAGAATCAGGTTTGACAGTGTCAGTTAAACTTATCCAGTACTTGGGAAGCCAAGAGGTTCTTGTTAGGCATCCTCATTAGAGGTAATACAACATCAGGGCTTTCCCTATGCAGTGCATGTCACAATTCTGTTCATTTTATCAAGAGCTGGGACCATCTAGGAAGAAATAGTCTCAAAGTCCTGCAGGGTCCTTTGTGGAAAAGCTGTGGGATATGTGGGTCACCCTCCTCTCTAACATTTCAAAAACTTCCAGAAAATGTTTTGATTATGTTTCCAAGGAGTCCATAGCTGTGCATCCCGATATTCACATCCATCCATCCATGCATCAGACATCTGTTGACTCTGCCCCCTCCTCCAATAAATATTGCATCCAGGAACAGTGGTGCAAGACCAGCTGGGGCTCTGCCACCTTACCCCATCCTCCCCCAGCCATGCCATCAAATGCTTGAGCCATTAATTGAAACCAGGTCACCTGAGCTGTCATCAGGGATTTATCCTGCTATTCCACTGGTGTGGCTCACATGCAACGTAGTGGCAAATGAAAGAATTTAGTAAAATTCATTTCAGTGGAATGCACAGAACCTGCAAACTTGAGTCTAATGCAGTAACCTTGACTGCTTATGATGCATGCATAGCATGTCTTAACCCTAAATGTGGGAAGCCTTGAACATAAAGAACAGCAGCAAGATACATCCATTATTTAAGCAGCTTTATGAACATGAGTGAAATTATATGCATCTATTTCATATTTTGGAAACTGTCAGAACTAACACAAGGGAGCGCCAATTCTACTCATAGGTTATAATTCATTGAATATTATTGGAACAAAGCCATGCTGCCCAAAGAGTCAGACAGACTTTTATTGTGACAATTCAGCCTCTGTTAATGAAAGTAAAAATAAAAATGTAAACAAGCAAAATTGTCCTATTTCAACTTGAATTAAAAGGTGCTATGATACAGCACACTTTTTTATAAGGGACAACAAATTTACAAATTACAATCATAGATATGCCATCCTTAATCTGTTTTCACATCCCACTTAGTTCAAGAATTCAATAAACTCACATTAAACTAACAGATACTTTTGTGATTACTTAAATCTTAACTCTTTATCAGCTCATGAGTATAGAAATGGTTTGACCGAATCAGGTTTGCAAGTGCCAAAAACTTGTTGTTCCAATCTGAACCTTTTGCAAAATTCCAGCTTATACTGCAGTTTCTTGCCATGCATAGTATGTTAGAGAAAAATAGCTAATCTTCATTACAACTTTGGAGAAGGGCTCTGAACTAAATATGATATGGCATCAGTAGAGGCTGGTATTTCTATATTAATTTTAATTTGATAACCGTGATGATGTATCACTTACTGTTCATAATAACTGTGTATAATGTACGTTTTTGAAATCCATATTAAAAACACAAAGCTTGCTATTTTTCTAAATCATACGAATTTTGATTTGTGGAAGTGACATTTTCTTTTAACAATCATCTGTTTGTGCATTATGATTAGCCCCTTTTTGTTTTAATTCATAGGTCATCACTGGCAAATTACTATGGTTTAAACCTGAAGTTCAAATTAAGAATTCTGACAAAAATTTCTGAAAATATGGAGAATGAATGCATAAGAAAAAAATGACTATTTAATAACAATTAACATGTATATGTTGTACTTGTAGAAATATATCACGTAAATAGCACATGACTGAAACATTACAATCTGAAAAAACAGTAGCACTGTTCATTAAACAAATCAAAGGCATAATACATTGTTTCTGGAAACATTAGGATGGCTTTTATATCTGACAATCTTGGTCACAAACAGAAATGTTGTTTTAGTCAAATTACTGTAAGTTTTACTGGGACCACTGACTATGTTCATTTAGTTTACACATTGCTGGAAATTAGGGTGGCCACAGTGGTACAGAGGTTAGCATTGTTACCTTACAGCAAGAGGTTCATTGCTTCAATTGTTGGCTTGGGTGCCTACTGTGCAGAGTCTGCATGTCCTCCCTGTGGTCATGTGGGTTTTCTCCAGGTGCTCCAATTTCCTTCCACATTCTAAAGACATGCAGTAGATGGATTGGACACTCTAAATTTGTCATAGGTGCGAGTGTGTGTGTGTGTGTGTGTGTGTGTGTGTGTGTGTGTGTGTGTGTGTGTGTGTGTATGTGTGTGCGTGTGTGTGTGTGTGAGTGAGTGGTACAAATGAACTACCATGGCAGGGCTAGCCACCTGGCGGTGTAAACCTAGGCTCAAGATGATTTTCACTGTGGAAGTGACACCCCTACCCCATGTGCAAATTGGGAAAAGGGGTTGAGGATGAATGGATAGATAGATGGTAATTCCATCTTGTATATTAAGTCATTTGCTTTTATTAAAATGTACATGAACAGAAATTGTTTGTGCTTTGATCAAATTGCCCTGAAAACAAGATGTATATTTTGAAACCATAACAGATTTTCAGTTTGTTGCAAAAATTATGGGCCTTCTTGGGAAACTAAGTGCTGCAACAAATCAAACAACTATAAAACAGAAAGTGCATGTGTGAACAGATATATGCAATTTTGCCCTTTAAATGGTTTAATTATGAAATGACCAAGCAAAATTGCATAAACTGTTCTTGTTACATCATTCTTGAACTACTGAACAAATAACAACATTTGAAATTCAGGAAGGCATAAAAGATGTGCATATCATACTGTTTTTGCAACATCATTTAATCACACTCCAAATGAAGTAATACCTAGGCCCTAATTCAAAAAAAAAAACAAAAACTTGCTGGCAGTTCAGGTGACCACTCGCACTGAGAGCAGGCTGAGATCAGGTCTTTTAGAATCTGGCCCCCAGTGTAAGCCTGTTTATAGATAGGCCTTAAACTAAAGTAATTCATTTAACACTGAGGGCAAGTCTTTCAGAATCAGGGCAGACTTACACTGAGAACCTGGCCTCTAGGATATACGTATCTGAATAAATGTCTGAGTATACTAAATACTACATGAAACTGGGAAAAGGATATCTAGCAACCATCTCAGTTTTTCATATAAATATAAACTAAAACAAAGGAATTTGGGTCTATATCACATAGTCGAAGTCTTATAATTTCAAACACATAATGTTCGAACCATTATGTTCGAAGTTACAAAACTTCTACTACGGATAAAAAAAAGAAAAACAGCAGAAAATAAACTGTTTTAAGCAGGGGGAAAGCCCACCTGCACCCTCCACATGGGGGTCCCCTGCTACTTAAATATACCAACTCCGAGATCGCACCCCATTGAATAAAATGAAACCCTCCGCTTATGGAGATTTCCATTGAAATGCTTGAACCTTTACAAATTCGAACTTATGGTCTCAACCATATGAGGTTCGAACTTGTAAAAGTTTGACTATGTGATAGGAACCCAGGAATTCAACTTTACAAATCTGGGCCTAAATTAAAGGCAGAAATAAATTGTAAAAAAAAAAAAAACTGTTTCAAGAATTTGTAAATAAAAAAATCAGAGAAATAGTTTGGAAAAATATAATGCAATATATAGAAAAATATTACAAGAATTCAAACAACCCATTGCACATTCTGAGAATGTCATATATTTTTAGTTGACAACAATGGCAGATTTCTGGCCCTACATGGGGAGGGGGGTGCTAGCATTGTGATTTTTCACAAGAAATCAAGGGCTATAATAAAACTAATGCCTTCGTGGAGGTAATGCTAGAAGCCATACCGTGGGGGAGGGGGGATCTAAAGAAACTGATAAAACACTTAATGGTTTAATTGTTGTTTTAACCAATATTAATCAGTGACTTTTTTAGTCTAAAAATACGTCAGCAATTACCAGGTTAAGAGATGAGCAGATATCATAAACCCTATTGTTGCATGACACATTTTCTTCAGAACAAGATATCAACTAACAACTTACTTAGGAAAGACCCATAGCAAAAATATGTGGGAACCAGCAGTTGATATAATACATAAGGATCAAATGAAAATGCATTTTGTTCCAGTTCCTTTTGGAGACAGATGGTCAGCCAGATTACTCTGGAGTACTTCTTTTTTCCTGGTTAGGGGTCACCACAGCGGAACTCCGGTCTGCTAATGATTGGGAGTAGATTTTTACATTGCCGAGGTGCCAGCCCGACACCCAACCTTCAACAAAGGCACGCCCATTCACACATGTCTTTCGAATGCCACTCAACCGTGGGGAGGACATGCAGACTCCACACAGAAGGCGCTCCAGCCGAGAATCGAATGGGAGAACCTCTTGCTGTGAGGCGACAACGTTACTGCTGCACCACCGCTGCATTACTCTGGAGTACATAAAGTAAAAAAACTAATTTGGCTACAGGGTATCACACACCATAATCAATTCAGTGACACAAATTGTAGTTATCTAGTTGTAATATCCTTCCTCCATTAGCTATGCAAAGTATTATCCACTTCTTGATAAGTGCTAAAGCAAATTGCCTATTTCAGAAACTTGCTTTTAAGTATGGTCCTAGTAACCAGAATAAGAAACTTTCAGGAAAATAATAATTAGCTTTTCTGTTTTCATACTGGAACAACATAATTCTAGAAGAAAACTGGTGATATTTCTGCAGCAGGTAACACATAGTTTAACTTCACTGTGAACAAAATCAACTTTACTTAGGAGTTCTAAGAGAATAGTCAATTAAATTCTTAACTTTTTGTCAGTCAGTAATCTAAACATGAAGTAATGTTTATTAATATAGAAAGTTTTCTACTACAAAATACAGCTCAGGATATACCACAGGAAAATTAATAACTCCAATCAATAATGTATCATATAAGCAAAACATTTAAAAAGCAATTTTCCCTACAGCCTGTTTAGCACCATCAGAAATAAGGTAAATATTAAAGTATTTCCTCAAGTATAAGTTGGCACAAATGCAACCAAAAGGGATAACTGTTTCACCTTTGGTAAAGCTACCATGATGCACATACAATTTTGACTAAGCAGTAAAGAATTAACTGTATATTAGCTAAATACATTTGAGTGGGTCCGAGGAATTTGGCTTCTAGGTTCTGTAAAAGTCTTACTTGAAAAGGGAAAAAAAACATGAAACAGTTTCTGCCATTGTCATTACTGCTGCTAAAGGACTTGTATTAACAATACGCTAGAGTCAACAAGACTCAGTTCGTTAAGGCACATTCACATGAGGATGACATTTACTTTGTAATGGTTAAAGCAAATGTCATGCAACGGAGAAGGACACAAAAGCTGATGCACAGATATGATGCAATATTGCACATACGGCACTCTGAGGAAACAAAGACCCATCACTGAAGAGACTGAGTCACCATTTCCTTCAGTGGAATAAAGCAAACCAAGAGTTCGGCAGCTGAGATCACTTCCAGCGCAAAATATTCAGTTTTCTGTTTTGTGCACTGATCTCTAAATATTTCACATGTTGTACAGATGAGACAGTATAGACATTCATATACATAGACATATACGTATACATATACATATACTGTACATGGGGTCAGTTGCAAGGTTAGGGTCTGCCCCTACAAAGCACTTTGGTTTTAGCTGAAAACTGTCAGTCCCATGTATTCAGACAGATGTAAAATAATGTGAAGTTTTTTTTACTTCTGTCACTCTCTCTTGTCCCATAATAAATTTACATGTTATGACTTTTGCTACAATTACCAGTGCTATGCTATAAGAGGAGTAAACCCTGCCACTGTACAGCAGTCTGAGCCACACAAGTCAGAGTTGTGTATCAGAGCACAGCTAAATTTGCAGCTAGGATTCGCATTGTTTCTCATCACAATTACTAATCTGCACAGGATGGATGGATGATTTCCAGGCTAGGTTAGATTGTGTGCTGCTATGCACCATAAACAGGCTATACTATGCCTATCAGCTGCCCAACCACAAAGAAAGTACAATTGTCTAAGAAAAACTTGCCATAACAGTAGATGTTTGAATGCCTACAGCTACAGTAGTCCAAGCTATATGGGTTATATCTTGTATAGATGAAAAAACTGGCCAACTTCCAAAGCTTCAGGGTACCATCCACATGGCCAAAACATTAGTCAGCTTGAGCTGAGCAGACAAAAAGACAGATTTAGGCTAAGTCCTGAGAGGACATTGCTAGGAAAAGAAAAACTAGATGTTCACACCCTGGCATACAAAAATAGTAAAAAAAAACACAAAAATAAGGCGAATGGAGGAAGGTAGTGATTACTGCAGGAGTGATCATTCAAACATCTACTTTTGCAGTACATTTACTTACACAATTTTACCATGTTCTTCATGTTGATCACTGCTGCAGTAGTCTTAGATATATTGGTAGATTGCTGTAGCTGAAAATAATTTGAATGTGGAAGGGGAGGAGTCCAGGAGCCCCTGGAGAATGGTCCTAGCAAAGCCTGACATGGAGAAGGAATCCAGTTTATAATACTTTGTTAAAGTATGTACAGAGGATCGAGTTGCTACTTCTGGAATACTTCTACAGCCAACCCTTTCCAAAAAGCCATAGATCTAGCCAAGGCCCTGGTAGAATGAGCCTTGAACCTGCCTAGAATAGTTTTGCTGTGGTGGGAATAACAAAAGGTAATAGCCTGAGATGGACATTTAAAAATAGTCTGTTTCGGCATAGGCTATCCCTTTATCTTACCTTTTCAAGAAATTAATAACTGATTGGAAGTTCTGAAAGACTGCATTCTGAAATGATAGTACCCAAGTTGTCTGTAGACATTCAATGTATGAAGTATCCATTCTCCCTCATTTTTAAGTTCTAGAAAGAAAACATAAAGATAGATTACCTAAAGTGAACTGAGTGTATGCCACTTCAGGCTTAAAAGAAGGATTAGTTCTCAAAGAAACCTCATCTCAGTGAAAGATGAGATAGCACTGAACCCACCATAAGAATGTGCAACTCAGATACTCTTCTTGCAGAGGTCAGAGCAATCAGAAAAACTGTTTTCCATGTTAAGAGCCTCAAGTTGGCTAGATAAGCTAGTTCAAATGGAGCAAGTGTTAGCTTCCCTATCACAAAATTAAGAACTCAAGAAGGAGCCACCAATTTTCTGGGAAGCTTCTTATGTAGCATCCCTTTCAAAAGTATTTTTACATGAGATTGAATTGAAAGAGGAAAATCCATGGACAGAAAGCTTATGGTAACTGCCCTAGGTGAATATTAAAGGAAGGAAGAACCACTGTTGCCTGGACCAGAAGGGAGTCATGACAATGATCTTTAAGGAAGCCTTCTGAATCTTCAGAAGTACCCTGGAAATTCACGGAAGGGAGGAAAGGCATATGGAAATATTACTGTCCAAGGAAAACAAAAGACATCTGTCTTCTAGGACTTTTTGCATGGAGTCCTGGAACAGAATTTTGCCAATTGTTTAAAGGCCTGCCTGAGGAATTCCTCAGAGATGGATCAAATCTTGGAAGATCCCTTGATTCAGTTTCCATTTGTGAGGTCTGCCTTAGTCTTGCTTAGCTTGTCTGCCATCCAGTTCTTCTCTTTTGGAATGTAAAATACCTGTAGAGTGAGATTGTGCTATATTCCAGGCTAAAATGGTTAGTCTGCATAGGGGGTAAGATCTGCCCCCCCCCCCCGATTGTTTATGTACCACATCACTGTGGTATTGTCTGTAACCACTTCAAGTAGTCCTGGGAACCACAGACTATTCAGAGAGTTGAAAGGTTTTATAAGAGCTGGCATGTATTCTATGTGTGTGTGATTTGGTTTGTCTTTCCTCCCCTAAAGACGCTCAACTTTTATTCTAATTGACATGGCTTCCCAAGCAAAGTCTAAAGCATCTGTTGTGACTGACTACTTTGGAACAGGTGGTGGAGAATGGGATATCTGGACTCTGTAAGATTTGATGTAACCACCAAGTGATTTCTCTTCTCACAAATCCTAGGACTGGGATTTGAAAAGACAATGGATGTTGACACTGGGATCAAAGAGATTTCAGATGCCATTAACACTGGGATCAAAGAGATTTCAGATGCAATTCTATTTTTATCATGTTGAGTCTTACAAGAGGTTTTATGAGGCTCATGGAAGTCATAAAACCCAAAATCCTGAGGTATTCCCTTCCTGTGACAGACGTCGGAGTGGAAAACCACTGGAACAGATCAAAATATTAGATCATTTTTTTTCCTGTGGAAGAAAACCTCTTTGTACTGAGATATTTGGCAGGCACCCAAAAACACAATCCTGTGTGACAGAGTCAAGGAAGACTTGAACATTCTCTGGAATCCCATACTGTGTAGGAGATCTCTTACCCTAGTTCGAGACTCCTGACATTTTGAAAGAAACTCTGCAAAGATAAGCAGGTCATCTAAACATAGAAAAAAATGTGGATACCCTGTAGCTAACATCTCTGGAGCAATGGGTAAGGTACAGAACAGTTAATGTAATCCAGAGACACAAAACCTTAAGAAACACTTGCAATCTGCATGAACAGGAATGAGATGATATGCATATTTTAAATCTAAGGTTGCTGGAAAACTCAACAAGTATACCTCAAGGTTGGTTAAAAAGGATGATACCCTTGTGTTCATCCACACGCAAATCACCCTAGATAAAGTCCATCTATGTCGCAAAAATCCCACATCTCTTATTTAGACCTACTGGAGGCACTCTCTTTCCAACCAAACACTGTGTTCATAGGAGACTTTAAATACCCCTGTATCTTACCTTTCAACCTCTTAGAGCAAGAAATCTGGACAAAGCCATAAATAAAAATGGGACAATGGCTCAAAAATAGGGACAGTTTTTAAATCTTGCTCTTACAAACTTAGAAAGTTGATAGAACAAACAGGTTTTGCATTATCCAACGTAACCAGACAAACCACAAACTGAGAAGAAACGAGAAATGAGCAGCGAAGCACACCCAAACACTGATTTATTTAAAGGCAATATTGTAAGCAAAGCACAAACTAAGCTTTCGGCGAGCCCAGTGTCTCACCTTCTTCAGACAAAATTACAAGCCAACTAGCCTTCATTATATATGGAGTAGAATGACAATCAATTAAGTTTAATCACATCAGTATCCTATTCAATTAAGTTAAACTAATTTGATTTTTATACAATAATTTAAAAAGACATCCTACTTAACAACTTAAAACCCATAAAAACTTCACTATATTTATAAAGATGTTTTTATCTATAATTAACTAATCACAACAAATACCAATGACTAATAACATATATTAAAAATATATATATATGTATATATACAACTATACGTGTATATGAAAAAAATGCACAACATTGATGTTAAAAACACACATAAATCACAGATAAATATCTTCATATTGTTAAATTATTAAATCCTAACTACTTAATAACAGTCTAAAACTATTTTCAAAACTCATACTAGTTTCAAAGCCAGATGAATTCATATAAAATATGTGATTAGGTAGACCTACAAATTCTACTTATATTCGTCTACCAAATAAATGACATTAAACTTATACAAATAAAGCCCAATACCACACACCATGTCATGCATAATATTATCCTTATATATGCTTAACAGCGTACAGTATTTTCACATAAAACCAGCATGCTACAGTCAATAAATTCACCTTTTGTTAGATAATAGTTTTAAAACACAGGCAATAGAAACAAATTCGTTTAAGCCTGGGTTATTATATGCCCATGTACGTAACTGCCAAAAAAGTTCATTTATTTCTAAATGAACTTGCCACGGACCACCTTTGTTATCTACAACTGTCTTTCCCAAGACAGTAAACTTAAAAAAATGTCCAGGGCAGGCGTTAATATGCCTGGCAAGGGCATTATTAAAATCTTGCTTGGCTATAGCATAAGTATGTTCATAAATGTATGCATTTATGAACATACTTATGCTATAGCCAAGCAAGATTTTAATAATGCCCTTGCCAGGCATATTAACGCCTGCCCTGGACATTTTTTTAAGTTTACTGTCTTGGGAAAGACAGTTGTAGATAACAAAGGTGGTCCGTGGCAAGTTCATTTAGAAATAAATGAACTTTTTTGGCGGTTACGTACATGGGCATATACTAATCCAGGCTTAAACGAATTTGTTTCTATTGCCTGTGTTTTAAAACTATTATCTAACAAAAGGTGAATTTATTGACTGTAGCATGCTGGTTTTATGTGAAAATACTGTACTGTTAAGCATATAAGGATAATATTATGCATGACATGGTGTGTGGTATTGGGCTTTATTTGTATAAGTTTAATGTAATTTATTTGGTAGACGAATATAAGTAGAATTTGTAGGTCTACCTAATCACATATTTTATATGAATTCATCTGGCTTTGAAACTAGTATGAGTTTTGAAAATAGTTTTAGACTGTTATTAAGTAGTTAGGATTTAATAATTTAACAATATGAAGATATTTATCTGTGATTTATGTGTGTTTTTAACATCAATGTTGTGCATTTTTTTCATATACACGTATAGTTATATATATACATATATATATTTTTTTAATATATGTTATTAGTCATTGGTATTTGTTGTGATTAGTTAATTATAGATAAAAACATCTTTATAAATATAGTAAAGTTTTTATGGGTTTTAAGTTGTTAAGTAGGATGTCTTTTTAAATTATTGTATAAAAATCAAATTAGTTTAACTCAATTGAATAGGATACTGATGTGATTAAACTTAATTGATTGTCATTCTACTCCATATATAATGAAGGCTAGTTGGCTTGTAATTTTGTCTGAAGAAGGTGAGACACTGGGCTCGCCGAAAGCTTAGTTTGTGCTTTGCTTACAATATTGCCTTTAAATAAATCAGTGTTTGGGTGTGCTTCGCTGCTCATTTCTCGTTTCTTCTCAGGTTTTGCATTAACATGAATTTTCTGAATGGTATGAAGTCTGAAAGTCAAATGTCTGTCATTATTTTCTAACTTCAGTGTTTAATGATTTGCCACTAATTTGTCAGAAAAAACACAGTTTTATGAGAAATGGAACAAAAATTTCCGTAAAAATCTGGACATTCTGCGAAAATCTGTACAGTTCAGAGGTATGACCTGTAAAGACTAGGAAACATACACTGCCTCCACCTTGCAGGCACAATGTTTACTGGACTTTAACACAAATGCCCTTGATCAGTTACTGCACACTGTAACTAGAGGTTAAAACATACTGGACACAGTCCTCACCAATATGGAGAAGTCTGCACCTTTCCCCCTCATGTGTCAAGTCCTCACTGTTAGGGTCAGATCACAAAGCTGTTTCCTTTGAAATAAAAATTAGCTTATAAAACCCAGCAAAACCTGTTACATTTAGGAACTATTCTAAAGCAAACTACATCCTGTTAGGTGACAGTTTGTCAAAATTCAATGCCCCGCCTAACCCCAAGTTCAAGACACTTTATGCAGAATTGTTCACAGAAACACTGTAAAAACATGTAAATGGCTGCATAGAGACTGCTGTACCAGAAGTAAGCACAAAATAACCCCCAAAAATAAATTATACTGGTGGACTCCTAATCTTAACAGGGTATATAACAAAAGGAACAAAAGTCATGGTCAAAATCAGAAAGAACAACTCTCAGAACAACAAGAGCTCACTAATTAAACTAATCAGGAACAATACTATTACACTGTGTAACAGCAGGGCACATCAGACATACTGAATAGAACAATACCAAAAGTTTAATGTAATATTTTAAAAAACACACAATGATTGAGCACTTCCATCCGCCAAATAGGGACTTCATCAGAAAACTAATCAGGAAACCAAGAGGACTAATTAAATCCAAGACCAATTATTAGGTCAGGATAGCCTTAAAGGCTAAATACAACCATGGGACCTTCTACAGCTATGTCTGAAACCTCAAAGTAACACACTGCAGTGTGCTGAACTGTAGCAAATGATACCACTTTCACAGAGTACAATTGCATTGCAAACCTGCTGGTTGACAAATTCGGCTCAAACTTCACCCCCCTCCCACCTCCTGGGAAATCTCTACGAGTATACCCCCCCTAACTATTAGCAAGGAGCAGGCCATGGGGGCACTCACTAAGGCAAAAAAGACAACCTCAATGGAGCCCAAAAATATACCAGGCTGTCTTCTAAAATGTCTGAAACATGACTTATCAGAGCCACTTGAGATATTTTTCATCTACAACCTCAAATCAGGCTTCGTACCAAGGGAATGGGAGATGGCAACTGTTATCCTCCCTTCATAAGGGTGGACTATCAACCGACCTTGGAAACTACAGACCCATTAGTTTGACTAGATGAATATGCAAAGCCATGGAATGAATTGTCATGGAAATGATTGGCAAAGACATCGGCAATCTTCAGAGACTAGACCCATCCCAGTTTGGTTTTGTGAAGGTAAGGTCATGCCTACACAACCTGGTAGACTTCTTTGAGAATGTAACCAAAACAATGAATGAAGGGGAAAACAGTGCATACCACTTACCTAGATCAGGCTAAGGCATTCAATACAATACAATACCCCACTCAGACATTTGTGGATAAACTCATTGAACTAGGAATAAATCCATACATAACTTGCCGGATTGCCAGCTTGCTCATAGATAAGACCCAATAAGTCAGAAATGGTAAGATCACCTTCACCAAGAGGCAGGTCACCATCAGAGTACCACAGGGCTCTATGCTGGGATGACTCCTGTTTGGCATCTACTTCCCAGAGGTCAATACTAATGTCAAGTATTTCTGGCTGACAAAGTTTACAGATGACTGCAAATTGGGTGCTGTCATAAATCCCCCCCCCATTATAACAACATTCTACAACAGGGTCTAACACAGACAGATGACTGGTGCCCAAAGCCACAGATTAAAACTCATTGCAAAGAAATGTATTATAGTGTCTTTTTGGGAAAATGTCCGCCCAGGCAAATTAGTTCATTGACAAGACACCTCTAAGAGTTGAACTGGTAAACAGAGATCTGGGAAGACATGTAGACAGTAATCTAGCATTTGACCAAAACATAGCCAAGGTGGTAAGAAAATCATTTTACATTGCCCATCTTATAATTAACAGTATGGCATCCAGGTCCAAGGAAGTTATAGTACCACTTTACTCAGCCCTTATCAAACCCATCACTGAGTACAATGCCCCCTTCAGCATGCACCTGATTAGGCATATGGAGCAGTTGGAACACCCACAGAGGTTCCTCACCAACAGAATCGACATTGCCCTATACTAATCACCTTAGAGACCTGCCTCTATACTCAGTCTCCTACAGGTTGTTGAGAGGCAATCTGTGCTTAGCATATAAAGCATCCTTAGATCCAGCCCTGATGGAACTTTTGCATATCTACAAAACGAACACTAGCTCTATGGATTTAAACTTTGCTTGCGACCTAAACAGAACATTCTGCTGAGACAGATAGGTGTTTCAAATAGTCCAAGTGCTCTGGAATAAGTTCCTCATCCATGAAGAGCAGTCAACGCTGAAGCCTATTCAAACATAACCTTGACCATTAGATGGGAAATCATAAATTCATCCCCAGGCTGTCTCCATGTCTCTTATAGACAGAGGCCAACAGTAAACATTTCCTAACTAACAATTGATGGGAAGTAATAAATTCACCCCTGGCTGGCCTCTATGTCTCCTATAGACAGAGGCTGACAGTTAACATGCTCTAACTAACATACTCACACTAACAAACATATCCATCCATTTTAGGTGCACATGTTAGAAGGGGTCCCATTTGGGTTTGGTAGTGTGGATAGGTATTTATAAAGGCCCTTGTGGTTGTTAGTCTAGTGTATACCTATGGACCTATGAAATGAGGAAGAAGGTGTAACAGGTTCTGAAGTGAAAGCATTTTAACTTGTTCACTATCATAGACTGCCTCAGGAAGGAAAGATCTTGAACTGGTCTCCAGGAATTTTCTTTGTTTTTGGACTAAAAATATTCTTGAATAAAACCTTCCTTAACTGAGGAGTGTCTATTACTCCCCAAGATAGAATATAATATAAGACAGGAAGAAAGAGAAGTGCTTGGTCTCGTGGAAAGGTGGAATTTCCTCCTAGTGCCATTTGTATCCTAGATGGATCACATTCATGATCCATTTGTCTGAAACAAACTGTTGTCAAAAAAATGGCGATTCAGATTTCTGGAAGGAGTAAAGGCCCGCCTAGATGGGAGTGGTCAAGGTCACTTATAGAGCCATTCTTACTTTTTTTGCTGTCCTTTGCATTTGGGGGGGGGGGGTCCTGCTTCTTTTTAGAACCTCACTGCCCTTGATCTTTAAACATTTGCTTACCAGCATCCTGCTGAGACTGTTGATAATCCTTCTTGCCAAAATTAGATGAGGGAGCAGAAAATCCCTTGTAGAATTTAGAGGAGGACTGAACATCCGAGACAGTCCCTAAATCAGCTTACCTCTCACATCACATTTCTGATTACCTCTGCAGCAGATAATCCAGAAACTAAACCTCTAGCCAAGAGAGAATTCAGAATTTCATTTTTTGACAAAATCTGTTTTTGAGAGGTTCTGAGAACACAGCCATGCAAACCTCCTTAAAACAGCACCAATGGTAGCAGCCCTGGAAGTAGTACCTACAGAGACATAAACACATTTCAATGAATAGTGACTTGAGAAGTAGAAGAAACTAAAGTACACAAAGCAGATTTTTCCTCACAAAAGAAAAGTGAAGTCCAAACATTCCACATACTCTCACATTCAGTCAAGAAAAAACATTCCACATACTCTCACATTCAGTCAAGAAAAACTAACACAAGTCTGACAATTCAAAATTCTAAAAATTAAACTTGTAGAAGAATATCCCCCCAAAAAAAACTTATCAAAGGCTTTACCATCCTTATCAGAAGGAGAATGTTTAGAATTAACGAAATGCTTGGCAGCAGCTGGATTAACTAAAACTATAGCTACCGGGTCAGGTCTGGGACTAGTGTATACAAACTTGATAGTTTGAAGTGCTTTGTACATGCTACAGCTTTCGTAGGGGTAGTAGGTTGGCTGTCAGGGAAACCAAAGGCTGTGACACACACAACTTGCAAAGCTGACAGCACTGGGACTGGGTGTGGGTTCTGGAAATACCATTTGTATTGAATCATAATATTCTCTAAGGGATTTAGAAACCCCTGTTTTTTCCCATTAAAAACAATTGTTCATTTTGGAAATAGTCTCAGAAAAACAGAATCTCTCACATGGAGAATCACAGGAAGAGCCAGCTACCACACTCCCCACAGAAACTGAACCAGAAGCCAGAGGAGAAAACACTGTAGCTGTCCCTTCACATTCCTCTACACACCCTACTTGATGAACCTCTTCAGGGAAAGAGGAAACCCATTTTCATTTACCAGAAACCACCTTACAAGAAGGGCTAAGAGACTCCACAAGACCCTGTTCCAAAGTAACTGACACAGGAGAAGCTAAATGGTTAATTATTCTGACTCTTTTTGACAGGAAAGTTAGGGTAAACAAACTCAACAGCTTCGCAGGGATGGATACAACATTCTGACTAGGGGCACATTCCTTGCCCCTTCTCCCAAAACAGACAAGAGTGGCTCTCCCTTGCCCATTGAGGGGTCCCCAACAGCCACAGAAGATGTGGATAACCATTGATCCATGGCGGCTGTATGGACAACACTACAGGAATCTGAAGATAAAAGATGAGTGGTCTCAAGACCAGCTTTTGCCACAGCAGGGTCACCTCACCTACATGTGACTGAGGCAAATGACCAGCCTGTTGTGTTGGCAAAGGTTGCTTAACAATCTTTTTCTTTATGTGTTTGGAAGAAGGTCTGACTGAGGGACCTTTAGTTTGTTCTGTGGTCAACTGAAATTGGTGCTTGCTTGCCAGGGTAGTTTAGAGCAATGGTTGATAAAAGAGAAAAGTGGCAAAAAATTAACTTTTCCCCTACAAAAACACCATAAAAGGCACTTTAAATATTTTCACCTGCCCCCAAAAGTAAACTAAACACATTTTTCCACATAGGAACTAGTTTTAAAATAATTTTTAACACCAAAATTAAAAATGTGCTCTCCCATTTAAAAGTATATAAAAGATATGAGACTGTCAAAGAAAATACTTTTTTCAATCTTAAAAGTACTTGTTTCTCACAAAAAGATAGTTTAAACCAGTTTAATAGTAATGTGGAAGATTCTTCCCTCAAAGGGAACTTACCTGCAGAGCCGATCATCGATCCACGAAAGCCCACAAAGGAGCACTCTTTCCAGAAAGCTCTGAAGGGCTTGGTACTTTGTACCAATAAACTCCAGCATTTTCTCATTCAAAACAATTATTTATTTTGGAAATAGCTTCAGAAAAAGAGAATCCCTCACAGGGACAATCAGCTACCACACTCTCCAGCTCGAGCTGACTTACAATTTGGGCATGTGGAAGGTGTTCTGAAGCTTGGGAAGCTAGCCGGCTGTTACATCCTATGCAGGATGTAACCCATATAACCTAGGCTATGACAGCAGTGATTAATATGAAAAGCATCTGTTTTTACTGTATCACTAATATTTCCAAGGAATTAGATATGCCAGCAGTGACAAAGCCTTTAGTACAATACATAATGGCTAAAGTGTTTACCTCACAGACTCAAAGTACAGGATCTGATTCTCATCTCTGAAGGGAAATCGGCTGGGCATAAAATGACCCACAAGAGCAGCTAGCCTACTACTTACCTATGAACCTATGAACAAAAAATGAAAATAACTGTCAAGTTCCTCAAGAAACAAAGTACATCTGAAGATCAGTAGTACAAGTCAGTCCTGTGGTATCACTTAAAATAACTAGCCCAGACAGCAGTTAGGCTAAACATGCCATAAGGAATATGAAAAGTGCACAGATAGTCTGAATGTGAAACAAACACAGCAACCTGGACAATAGTAAACTATTACTTCTTCAAACAGCTTGTACAGCTTAAGCTGAAGATAAAGGGTCAAACTGATGTACAATACTTTAGTATAAAATTTAAAGTTTGCTGATGTATGACAAATATTGGCTTAATACAGGCACAAATAACAGTACTACAAACATGATATATTCTATGTTACTTCTTTATTGGAAATGCAAAAACTTTCAGAATGGTACCACTCTCAGAAAAGACAATAAAGGCTGGATCCTTGAACCCACTACAACATGTACATGGCTGTGTGCACATCACAGTGTGTTTTTTCTATTCATGAAGTATCCTTACACAGAACTGTGAAGGGCTGGACCAGCAGCTGTGGGGAATGCTAACGAGACATTCTGCAGAAGCATATGGTAATTTGCCACATGCTGTCTCTCCAGAACCACTCTCAGGAAGCCATCTGCATGGCCACGCAATTCAAGTGTGGATAAGCACGGCCATCCCCATCACGTCATAGTAATGAGCACGGCCAGAAGGCCAAGTTCAACCATGAATACAAACATGGTAGGGGGAATCAGTAGACACCAGAGCTGTCTGTAAATGTGCTATAATGGCACCAGTATCAAACACAGATCTGGGGAGTGGGCTTTGATGAATTCCCTGGTTAAAACATGTAAAATTATAATAGTTTTACTATTTTATTTTCTGATTATATGCTTAATCCAGTTCAAGGTAACTGGAAGTTGGATTTTACAGCAAAGGTCATTTGACAAAACAAAAAGAAACTAGTCTTGCATGTAATTCCAGTCTATGGCAGAATGCACACACATGACATGCATGCCTATGAACAGTTGAAGGATTGCTAGTTTAGCTAATGCATGTTTTGGGGATGTGAGATAGCATCACTGCAGTGTCATCTTGGCTGCATGACAAAAATCTGAATTTCTAGTAATCAGTACTGAAATGTGACATCACAAAACTTTGATCTCTGCCTTAAAATAATTGAAGCTTTTCCTGGGCAATTTAGATTCACAAATACATAAGGTAATGCAGGGAAATGTAAGTGGGCACAAATCAATGTCCTTGCCAAATAAAATGTACCACAAGTCAGGCTGTAAAACCAAGAGAATTACTCAAGAAAAAAATCAAAATGTAGGAGCCAAAGAAATGAATTACCAGACAGAAATGCCAGGAAGAATATTATCTTGAAGGAAGTATTGTCCTGACACTGACACTATAACAGTACACATAAGGCCCCATTTCCCACATACATAATTTCAAATTCTAACCCAATCAGTAGTATTAAAAATGTATAAAAATAATCAAAACATAATATAGTCACTGTGGAGGAAAAGTTAGGTTAACTGGAGTTATTTTTTAGGTGCCAGGTACAGCCATCAAGGTTGTGAGTATAGCTAATATAACCACAACACCTCAAAGTCTTTGTGCAACAATACACAACATTTTCAAGAATGCTCAAGTTATAAAAGATGGGCAAGTTTAGGTGAAGTAACAGTCAAGAGGCAGGTGAGACTGGGACTGTTAAGGATGTACTAGACTATCATAATGGAAACTGTCTTGAGACATGGACTGACTCCTCACTGTTGTACAAGAAAATTTGAGATGGTGTGGGAGACTGAAAAGTACCAGCTACATGGAGTCGCTTACTTCTAGTTACAGTTTTAACTTGGAAGTCATTCTTCAAGCACTGATGCTCATCATTTGGAAAGGCCTCTAACAGGTTTTTCTGGGGGGGGGGGGATACTTTCAGAACCCCAGCAGCAGGATCTCTAGATGAAGTTCATGCTTCAACATCAGTTTTATTAAGGTGTTTTTCAAAAAACACCAGTAACAATATCAATAAAGCGTATGCAAAACACAATTAGACAATTGTCTGTCACAGAAAGGAACAATCTATTTGTGGTTTGTCCAGGTGCCCTAAAAAGCTCTTCAGACTATTCAGCCTTCCCAGAGACTGCAGGGTACAGTGCTTGGTATGGTACCACCTACCGACTCTGCAATTCTGTTAGTATTCAGAGTATTTAGCCTTCCCAGAGACTGTGGGGTGCAGTACTTGGTATGGTATCATCTATCGACTCTGGGATTATGTTAGGAGCCTTCGTGTTTCATGGAGAGAATGATGCCAGCACTTGGATACATGTGAATGAGAAGAACAGTTTGCCACACTAGAACACAAGTAGCACATTGTTTTTGGAGTTCACTGGTTATCATAGATTGCTGACTCAAGTATAATGTTCAAACACAGATATTTATAAAAAAAAGTGCACACGATACTAAAACCAAAGCTTAATTCAGCTCTGCAGTCTTGTCATTAAAGCTAAACCTGTATGCGCTGCACACTCAGTCAAGAAGGCACCTAGCTGCTAGGTAATCATCACTTTTGAAGGTGAGTTGGGCCAGATGTGTAGCAGTGAAGCTAGACAAATCCAGGAAAACCAATTGTGCAGTGCCTTTTATCCAGTACTTGGAGAGGTGTGGAACTGGTGTCTATATTATTAACTCGAAAGATGTCTCCATTGAACAGTTCATCGATCACTACCCACTGAACAGCCATTCAGTGAATGTTGCAATCATTGAACTTCTTTCCTAAGGAAAGAAACTACTTGGCCACCAGAGCAGCAAACTACATAATTTTACACTCATGAAGGTGGGGGCTTCACCCACCACCCCCCTACTTATATATACCAACTCTGAGATCGCACTTGTTGTTGTATCTTTCGGCTTTTCCCGGTTAGGGGTCGCCACAGCGGAACTCCGGTCCGCTAATGATTGGCAGTAGATTTTTACATACCAAGTTGCCAGCTCTGATGCACAACCTTCAACAAAGGTACGCCCATTCATACATGTCTCAACACAGAAGACGGTTTAGCTGAGAATCGAACAGGACAACGTCATACTGTGAGGCGACAACGCTACCACAGCACCACCATTGCAGGGAAAAAGGGCTAATTCATTATGCTGGCTGCCTAGTTACTTTCCCAGGGAAACACTTTGATGTAGTGATCGTTTGCTGAATGCAGCATTCGATGTAGTCATGTTGATGAATAGGGATTCGATGGTGACATCTTTCGAGAAAATAATATCGACCCATGCAACTATAATTAGCTTTTCAAAAAAAAGGAAAGAGAATTAAATTATTTTAATTATTTCAATTCCGCTTAAATATTTCTGCCGAACTTAGTGAACTGTGTGGTAATAATACTTTACACTTTTCTGTTCTTTTCCATCTCTTTGCATTTTTAAGTTTGTTCTGGGACCTTAGTCTTGCATTTTTATTAGCAGTTGTGGAAAGATTGTGTTTCTGCGTTATTCTTCACTTCTACTTCCACAAGTAAGGTTACTTGTACGAGCTATCTGTGTGTGTATTTTTAACCCTGCTGGCTCTTAGTCTTCTAGTGTGAAGCCTTAGTCATTCATTGTTGTAGTTTTTCAAAAACAGTGTTACTGGTAAATTTCTACATAGTCTGGTGCCTTAAACTGTAGTAGGTCAATAGTGAGAGAATTGTTGCTGTTCCAGATTGCGATTCAGTGCTCTTATATTCTGTTTATCTTTTACCAGCTTAAAGTTGCATTCTGTGTCGACCCCATTCCCCCACTAATACATTAAACCAAAGTTTCTAAAAGAGCTCTAATATTGACTTTATTATTGTGTTCTTACTTGATTGACTGTTGAGTGCACCTAGTTTAAAATTAGCTTTTTTTCTGCTTGTAAATAAGCCTCTGTTTGTGTGAGTATTGGCTCAGTTATCCAGAGCTACTCATCGTTTGGTGATGATGCCAGAGAGTTTGAAATATTTTGCTTGCATCTGAAGCCATCCTTGGCAAGAAAACCTAAATTAAGTAATATTTTGCACTTGTACTGTCTCTTTTCATTGCATTCTCAAAGATTTTTGTGCTATTTATTGTTTTTCCTGCACTTAGAGTTTTTAGTTGCATTTTTCCACTGCTGTAAGAGCCGCTGTTCTGCATTTGTAGTACTTTAAATGCACTGTATCTACTGTTTTCAGTGCTTTTAGGCACCTGTTTTTGTAGTTTGCTAACATTTGGGCTCCAAACCAAGCATTTTACATTAAGAATGTCAAAGCCTGTCCTTTTGAGGCAGGAGAAGGCTGATTTCACCTATATGAACTGAGATTTGCCAGTGGAAAGGTTATTGTGTACTTCCCTGATTGGCCTGTGAGCATACCTAGTATAAAACTTGTTTTATTCTGCTTCTCTATAAGGCTCACATTTGCTTCATGCAGCAGTGGTTAGTGGTGCCCTGTACATATGCAATCACTAGAAGTAGCACTTTCCCTATAAAATCTCTCCCTGGAATTTTCCACAGTACTGTGCTACTCAAGGAGCAGCTAATTTGTGCTCTGAGCAGCATTGCCACATTTAGCTAGTTCTAGGGCCTGCAGCCATGGATAGGCAGTTTCCTGCTATCTCTGCATCTAGCTTGATGGACATAGGCATTCTAAGGCAGGGTAGCAATTGCCTTATGTACACTAACAACCACTTAATTCTGTAATAGACAAATATAGTATGTAAAATATGTAGTTATACAATGTCACTGGAGGCAAAACTCTCACATTTGCATGCAAATGTTGCCAAACAAGTTACCATTGCAACACATAAAACTACATCTCACTGTGTCTCATATAACACACCCATAAGGTGTACCACCACACAATCCAATATTTTGGTCATACAAGACTCCATTGTGAGACACACTGATGTCTCTCTCATCAGGCTGAGTAAGGAGAAGATTACAGTTCATTGCCTATCAGGGACCAATATTCACCAGCTCACATAAGCACTCAGGTCATTAAACCCAAGTTCCATTATGACTCAGTCATAGTCCATGCGGGCATAAATAACCAGAGATATACCTCCTTAGACTATATAAAAAGAGAGATGATTGAGCTAGCAGAATACATGTCACAGGCAGGTATGAGTCTAGCTTTGAGCAGCATTCTATCATCTCCAAGGATGATGCTGCAATACCAGCAGAAAATGATCGACTAACAATTGCCTTAGCTACTGGTGTCATTCCAAAGGGGTCCAATATTTGTCAGACTTGGAGGACGTGGTTGACATGCTAAGCACACCACAAGACTGGTCAAACAATATGACATGCTTGAGCTACTTCATGTCCATCTAACCATAGGAAAAACCCATTACCATATTCTTGCTAGTTACAAGTCCCCCATTATGAACCAGGAAACACATACATCATAATTGAAGTTACTAGAATCACTTACCATTCAGCCCAATACTACACTCATGGGTGATTTCAACTACCTCTCCATTAATTGGGAAGCTTACATGACAACAAATATGCAGGCTCAAAGATTTTCTAGACTTTGTCAGTGCAAATGCCCTGGAGCAGCTGGTCTGCACTCTCATTAGGGGTACAGATATCCTAGACCTGGTACTGACAAATATGGGAGAGTGTTGCAACCCCTCCCCCCGAGTGTGATGTTCTCACTGGTTAGAACAGACAACAAAGCAGCATCCCTTGAAATAAATATAAAACTAGAACCCCCACCATACCCCAAAAGTTTTAAGATTTTTTAAAAGGGAAACTATCTCCTATTAAGTGATGGTAGAGCTAGTTTCCAAGCTCCCCCAAACTCAAAAAACATAGAAGCCTATGCTGAAGTGTACACAGAAGCCCTGTATGGCCATATAAACAACTGTAACTTCCAATGCTGGAAATGACCTACAGAAATAGAAACATGAGGTAGCTAAGCACCACCAAGTTGTAAAGTAGTACATTAGTACATTTCTATGCTGTGTAATCAGAAGAGATTAACTATTATAAGGACAATCATCAGTATCAAACTCCAAACTCACCAACTTAGGCATACAAAAAATCAAAGAAACACAATCTTAGAATTTAATTTAGCAATAAGCTATGACTGGGTGTGGGTATCACAGGATTTATCCAGAGTTGGTGTGGTTTCAGTGATTAAACAAAGCTAACTGTGGGTAAATCATATAATACCCACATTACAGCCAAATTCAGGAGTGGGTTATTGATACAATACAATTCACATTATTTAAGAAAGAAATTGCTTACCTTTCTTAAATTATGTCTTTGTATAATGGGAGTTTAATGTTCTTCCTGTTTCTCTGTTTCTTTCCGATGCTCATGCATATGGCACTTACGTCTGCAAGATTGTACAGTACATCAGTGCAGTGTAAAGTAAAGAACACAGAAGGGTGTATCTTTTTTTTTTAATGAAAAGTATGAAATTCTACGGTTTGACATTACTGATTGTTAAATTGTTTACTTCAGTCATCGCTCTTTGAGGAACATGGCAGTAAAGGAAGTAAATTAAAAAATGTGTAAAAACTTACTCCAGCCCTTGCCATTGAAAATCTGCATAGGTGAAAGGTGTGGTTACCAGCTCTGCTATCAATCATAGTACTGGTAACTATATGCTCCAAATATGCAGAGTTCTGCAGAATGTCCCTGATTTTTCTTATATTTTGCCATGTATCTCATAAAATATATTAAACGTGTATTGAATATATCTGAGTAGAAAGTCTGGCTACCGAGGCATGTTTCAACATCCAATATTTTCTATTGGGGTATGCTCATTTTACAATGGACATGCTGACTGGGTGTCAAATCAGCATGCACATTTTTGAATATTATGAGCCATTATTGTATAATTACACTTTTAAAACATTATTCTGTTAGAATACAAAGTAGTCTGTCAACTACCCAGTATATACAAACTGATATACACCACTAAAGGCATTCAGAATGCACCACTTTAATAATTACATTAGGCAGATAATAAGCTACTTTATGCCAACAACCTAACTTTCTTACAAACATCCAAACATTCTAGATATATATTCATTACTGTTACATATTGGTACTGGTACATAATAAGACCTGGAAATACAGTTTGCTAAACTGAATAATCTAATGTCATAACTTGAAGGACTTACAGCTAAAAGCTAAATCAGTTCTCTGTAGAAAATCTACCCTTTCCTGAAACCAGCATGCTTAGACTCAACAAAATAGTATTTTATATTACTGCATTTAAATATTATCTCACTTTGTTTAATGATGCTCTTTGCGCTTTCTTGTTGAGTGGATATGTTTTATAAGGTCTCAGTATTACCTTATGTTTGCTCTGATACTTTATGTTAAATAATTTCTAATGACTTCTAAATGACTTATTGGACATTGTGCACTGCCAGTGTTCCGGGGTCATGGCTGAAATGGACCCAAGGACAATTCTACCTATCTAGTTATAAAACGATTAAATAAAATAAAAGTTTTACTGTCAACAAGTTGTTTCAAGCACACTGTAATTTATTTACCTTTAACAATATGAGATAGTCTAATACTGGAGCTACAATAGAGACATGGCTGGAAGATAATTTTGACCCATACTCAACAGTGCCTGTTTTTTCTAAGTTTTCACATATGGTGCCCTAGACAGGGAAGGATTGAGATGGAGATCAAATCTGCTATTACTCCACCTTGGTGTTTTGTGTACAGTGTCCTGGATGAGGTAGCATAAGAAGAGGGGGTCATCATCTGCTACAGCAGCAGGCTATAGCTGTGTCTGTCACTAGGATGACCAATTCTTCTGACTATATCCTTGCTGCAGCAGCAAACTACATGCTTCTTCGCACCTACCACCTACTAGCTTTGAGATGACATCCCTACAACATTTCATGACTTTTTCATACAGCATCAAGGCAATCAGCAGAATATTACTGTTCTTGGTGAATTTAAGCTTTGGGCTTAGTCAGCGGGTCTCACTAAGGAATTTAGTTGTGATATAAAAGAATTGGGATGGCTCAAGTTATTACCTCTGCAACACAGAATTGTGGACAAGGCCAGTGTTAGCATTTTGGGTGCCACCAGCAAATGTCAAGTGGGGGCCACTGGATATTTCCAGTTCAAGTATCACCATATCAGCACCACCCTCTCTAAGGAACATTTTAGTCCATGCTGCTATGAGTAGTTTGCACAGACTGAACTGGACAATACTCTTATAGTAAGACAGGCCTGTGTACAGCACAGTACTCTTACATTAAGACAGGCCCATGTACCACACTATACTCTTACACTAAGACAGGCCCGTGTACCACACTATACTCTTACATTAAGACAGGCCTGTGTAACACACAATACTCTTACATTAAGACAGGCTTGTGTAACACACTATACTCTTACATTAAGACAGGCCCATGTACCACACTATACTTTTACACTAAGACAGACCTGTGTACCACAATATACTCTGACATTAAGACAGGCCTGTGTACCACACTATACTCTTGCATTAAGACAGGACTGTGTACCACACTATGTTGGTGCATATCACAGAGAGGCATTCGCAGTTACTGGCATTTAGTTGCAACAGTGATACATTACAACAACTTTATGTATGGCAATGGATTAGGTGAAATGGTGCCCTAGGCACTGCCTACAGTTTCATCCCTTCCACAAGGATGCACACACAACATTCAGTGGCCACCACTGTCCCCCACATACCAAGCTACACTACGCACACTGCAGTTTTTTCACATTTTGCCTCACTCTTCAACCGTGGCTTTTTATATACTATGAAATACGTTTTAACATTTTTTTTTCTGATTACACAACCTTTTCATTCAATGATGGCTTAAACAGAAATTATGGTTAAGGAAAGAAATTCATCATTGTTTTTCAGCTTCAGTTTTCCTTGCATCCTTTGGATGCACCTTTCCTAACTAAGATAGCACAGTAAAAAGAAGATGGGCTGGATTCATGAACGGCCGAATCCCGTGCAGGAACAGTATAGCTGCTCCTGCACGCAATACGGCCGCCATGTGATCCAGGATAGGGCTGTTTTCGCATGCATGAGCGGCCCTATACTGTTCCTGCACGAAATTCCATTCAGTATGCAAATCACCTAATTTGCTGCTGAAAACCATGCAAATGAGGTGATTTTGCAATCCAGCAAGCTGAACGGATTCCGTATAGGAACAGTGCCAGTGCAAAAATGTATTCAGCTAGTAGCTGAATACATTTCTGCATCTGACAAAACGGACGCATGACACCTCGTGAAAAGCATGTATTATGTTGAACAGACAAGCCAATGGCCAAATATAAGGCCACTGGCATTAAAAGCAACATAATTTTTTAAAAAAATAATTTTTTTATTTTTTTTTGGCCAATCTCGGCTGTTTAAGCTAAGGGCAGCGGCGTGCAAACACGGGGGTGCCGAAAATAAAAAAAAAAAGGGGGGGGGGAACTGCCATTTAACAGAAATCTGCATTTTGCCATTATAGTCATTGGCAGCCAGAATGTAAACAAGACAGGGGAGCACTGGTTGCCAAGGGGAAAGGTTATTATTGGGAATTGTAACTATGTACCTGCACACTGGGGTATGCAAATGAAGGGACCTATACTGAATCACAGATTTCTACATACTGGCATCCTGCACCTAACCGTGCAAGTGCAGGAATAGGGAACCATGTAGGCAGGACAAGAAGATGACTTCTGTAGGGGGTGTGTCATGCTCGGTGTAAACTTATTGGAACCCTGTGGCCCGTGTTTGCTCTTAGCTAAGCAGAACTAAGGAAGGGGTGTGTCTCACATTGTTGAGCACTGTTTCCCCTGCTTAAACAGGTGTATGTGATGTGCACTGGGTTTTAAACAAACAAAAAAAAAGACAGGAAATAGCAGCTCTGTTCACACCTGAGCACTGGGTATATGCTGGGTGCCTCTGGGCTTAAACAGGAAGGCAATGGGAAGGGAAAACAGTAGTAGGAAAGCAATCAAGGAGAACTAGCATAGCTGGCAGGTGAAATGTATCAAAATCAGCCAATTACACAGGCAGCAGCCCAGCCCAGCACACTACTATAAACTATGCAAACCCCTTTCACTCTGGTTTTTCCCACAAACTCTACACCATTGGTGTACACAGATGGGGAAATTTTACCTGACAAAAACTAACAAAATGTTAGGGGCTGCTGTTGCTCCCATACATCAATATGTGTAAGAGGCTGAGGGTTATGAGGATGTGACACAGTGAGGAGGAGGAGAAGAGTGTACAGACCCAGGGTAACCTACCAGAGGCTACATTAGCTGGAGATAGTGGAACGCTATAGGGTGGACAGGGACATTCTACAGCAAATTGTTGAGCTTTGCCGGCTCCGCCTCACACACAGAACCAACAGAGGGGAACCCACCCCAGTGGATACCAAGGTAAGTGTAGCTGAAGAATACTAGCCATAGGTACCTTCCAAAGGGCAACTGGCTTCCACTCCATCAACTACCAGGTTGTGTGCGATGCCCAGGGCATTATCTTGAATCTGGCAGCCCTGGAAGCTATCACTACTCCCACATCTGGCATATGACACAGCTGTACCAGTCATTTGCCAGTGGGGACATCCCATATGGCACCTAGTGGGGGATGCTGGCTATGCACTTGAGCCATGGTGATGACACCCCTCAGAAATGCACACACACCCCTGAACAAGAACTCCATAATGAGGTACACACACAAAACAAAATCATAATCGAGTGTATGTTTGGGATGCTCAAGTCACGGTTCCGCTTCCTGGACATATCTGGTGGAGCCTTGCAGTACTCTCCAGCTACATGTACACAAATGTTCATAGTATGTGCCATGCTACACAATATGATCCAGCGGAAACAGCTGTAGCAGGAACAGCATGGGACAAGGCCACACCGCCCCCCATCATTGCCAAGGCCATCACAGGCACAGAGGGACTCAGAAGAGGAACTACCTGAGCCTGCCCATGTAGACAGAAGGAGGCATGCCCAGTATGCCCAGGCCTTGGCAAAGAGGCAACACATAGCACATACAGTGACACAGTAGGGACCCAGGGAATGACACCTCTCTCTGACTCGCACATATAGTAAAAGGGATGCCAAACATGATACTACCTGTGCTTTACCATGTATACAGAGTGTACTATGTGTATCCAACATAGGCAGCCCTCCAGCACCATCCTCAATACTGGCCCAGCCACAAGGTAAGTCACTCTTCCTATCAATTACTGAATGGAGTAGTATGTTCTGATAGTTGTATCTATGGTATGGATGCGAGCATGCAAGGGAATCGGGTGGCTGAATGGGATGGCAGCAGATAGTGGACACCTATATGGGCAGCATGAAGTCCATAACAAATACTGGTGTCAACATACTAGGCAGTACTAGACAAGGTGACAAATCCCACTGCAGTACATGTTGTGGCCCAAATGTGTGTCCATAGGACACACACATATGCATGTCAACATACTAGGTAGTACTAGACAAGGTGACAAATCCCACTGCAGTACATGTTGTGGCCCAAATGTGTGTCCATAGAACACACACATGCATGTCAGTGAGGCTCACATACCCACCACCAGCCTCAGCCAGCAGGACAGGTGTAGATGACCATAAAGAAAGGCTGGGCTAAGTCCTCCAATTGATGGCAATGGTGATTATCATCCCCCTCCAGACCTACACAGACAGAATGCAACAGGTCTGGCAGTTGTATGTTCGGAAGGGTAAGAAGTCTGAAACTGAAATGTAGGTCAATAAAACCTAAGATCTGTAGTCTACTGATATGCCTCAAGTCTGCATGATAGGTCAGAATACAAAATGAAATGGAAGCCAACAGAGTACCTGAAATACCAGTACAGTCATAGCAAATGTTTAAAGTCATCAGGTGTGCCCCCCCCCCACAATCCTATGTAGAAATGCAGTAACATGCAAGTGTGAGGAGTAATATCAGTGGAGCACAGATTATCCTAGCTGGCCCTATCTACAGGATAGATTGTTGCATGTGTACCATATGCAAGGGTCTGTGTGTTAGGCTGTTGTATGTTCAATATTGTCTGGAAGTGGTCAGCATGTAGGCATGGAGGGTTGTGTCACGGTAGCCTATGGGCAGTACTGTGCTTCACAGAGCCATGTTCCAACACTTACAGTGCCAACCACAATGCTTCTCAGCAATACCCATGTCAGCAGTCGTCCATACTCATTGTCCAGATGTCAATATCTGTCACTGTCTGAAAGATGGACATGCTATGAATGTGGGCCCATACATACACATAGTACACAGGTGAAGTACCCTAGACAGAGAGTGTATAAAATGATACTGTCAAATGGACACACCTTTGGAATTGTACATACAGGTTAGCAGCACATTAGTTGTCTGTGTAGTATGGAATACTGATGTAGTCTGGCCAAACACTGGCAGACCACAAAAGGCACAGTTATGAAGTAATGAGAGCCTGCCTATGTCCCTGCACAAGGCAGCATGAGGGGAATATCCCAGGTATATCTGTGACTCAGCTGCAAGTAGCTTCCCTATCACACATGCACTCAGCTCACCCCACCATCAGCTACAGGTTTATCACAGGTTGTATCCTTGCTGTTGGGAATGAGTACAGTATGACCCCACTTCTGTATGGGAACGCCCACAGGATGCAGCATGCTGAAGAGGTGTCCTATGCAGGTATGTCCCTAGTTGTAAGCAGCACCCTACCTGCATCCAGACCAATGGGTCAATATGTACAGGAACTATTGCCATTAACACCTCAAACACTTACTCTGTCACCCCAGGGGAATCCACTGGCTTGCAGCCTGGGAATGTAGGAGTGACAGAATGCACTGGCCTGCTACAGATGGCCTGCATCACTACCAAATGGCCTACAGTCCTCTGTCAAAGGCCTGTGCCTAACCCATAGTGCCAGTGTATGGTATCTCATATGGGGTCCCAACTAACAAGCTAACACTGTCAACAGAACACAAATGCAAGGCCATGTTGACAAATCCCAGTAGCATGCCCCCCATGTCCTACTGCATGAACTGTGGACCAATTCATAAATACCCCTTCATCCCAGCGGTATTTATGAACTGTGGACCAATTCATAAATACCGCTGGGATGAAGGGCCAACTATAGGGATACTTCTCAGATATTGCTCGCATAATGTTAGGAAGAGTATAGAATAACAGAGCAGGGGGTGTAGATGCATGGACGTCATGGAGTGTGTGAAGTCTGAAACTCTGATATCTGCCCATACTACCCCTGCCTGCAAACCCAGTAATGGGTGGCTACAAACCTGCTTGTAAACCACAATGTGAAGGGGAACTGACCAGATATATGAGCCCTACCTCTAGGTAACCTGGGTGAATCTGTACAGCTGAGAGTTATGGCCACAGCAGGATATGGCCATTCTGTTAAGTTGATATATGTACAAGAAGGGGATCCTCAGCCACCATAGTGCCAAGGTGCTGGACCATTTACACAGACCCATCAGCAAGTGTCTGTAGCTACCCCTCCAGAATGGCAGGAGTGTGCAAGAATGTGTAGGCTGTGGACCACAATACTCGACTCAGCTTCATTCATCTTGTATTTCCCAGTAAATAACTGTGAGCAAATAATTATATCTGTCAGTAGCTGATGACATAATACATCACAGTGTGAAACAGTACATATGTCTGAATATCTCTGCTAACACCAACCATGTAACACAAGCAGCACAGACAACAATAGTTACAGTATCCCCCTGTCTGTCGCCCATTGCGACTCCATATTGTTAACCTATCTACAGATATCCGGCAGAAACAGGTTGCTATCTGTAGGTGTAGAACACCAAACCCTGGACTGGAGTATACTCTACCTGGAATGGATTCACACACTCGATACAAAAGGTCATACTGGGCATGCTCCTACACTTAGAGAAATGAAGCCCATGTCTGACAACACAGTGGACTATACATATCTGTCATTTGCAGATGTCTGAGCACAGACACCAAATTGTACACCATTTATGCTTCACACACACATTGGATAGGAATACTCACACATATCCAGGCCAACTCACTATAATATGTCAAACATACACACACACAGATGTGGGGAAGAGAGGGACAGACAGTGACAGAGAAAATTCCATTAAGAGGCCTGTCCCACCCACTACACATCCAATTGGCCGATATCACATGATGTGCTGATGTCAATCACTGTAGACATTCCTTTTGGTAGCCCTCAGCCCTATAGTGTCTGTAGTGCTTGTGATAACGTTGTAACACGATAGTACAAATCAGTGTTCATGTAGCATTTGTATACTCAGTCCTGTCAAATGTAAAGTTGTGTGTGACTATGTGTGTGTGTGTGTGTGTGTGTGTGTGTGTGTGTGTGTGTGTGTGTGTGTGTGTGTGTGTGTGTGTGTGTGTGTGTGTGTGTGTGTGTGTGTGTGTGTGTGTGTGTGTGTGTTTCCAGAGGAATAATTTTTTTGGCCCATTCACACACACTCCACTTCCCATTGCTCATGTTAGCACTCTTGCTGATGTCAGTCACCTTGAAATAAACCATCGGCCAAATTTCAGCCCTATAAGCTCCGTGGCACTCGCAATAATTGCATAATACTGTAGTGTAGCAAACTAGTTAGGTAGGAGTTCTAACCCCAGACATGGCAACTGTGATTGTGTGGAGAGGAATGATTTTGAGGCCATTCACACTCACTACACCTGCCATTGCCCTACTTTAGCATGCCTGCTGATGTCAGTCACCTTGAAATAACCCTTTCACCAAGTCTTACACCTATAAGCTCTGTGGTGCTTGTGATAACTGTGTAATACTGTAGTGGAGCACGCTAGTTAGGTAGTAGTTCTAATCCCAGACATGGCAACTGTAAAAATGTGTGTGCTTGTGTGTGTCTTTGTTGACACCTGATTTTGTGGTCATTCACACTTACTACACTTCCCTTACCCCTCCTTCAGCACTGCAGCTGATGTCACTTACCTTCAAAGATACCTTTGGACAGATCTCCAATATATAAGCTCAGTGGCGCTCATGATAACTGCATAATACTGTAGTACCAATACATAGCTAGCTAGGGGTTTGAAACTCAGTACTAGCAAGTGTGTGTGTCATTAGTATCCTGTGTTGGTGTGATTGTGTAAACAACAAGATCTATTGCAGCATGGGTTTTGCTACATTTTCATATTGAAGGTCCATATGTCCCAATGTCACATTACAAAGCCAACAGTTGTCAAACACCGTAGAATTTGTTGTAGACAATCCACAGCCATATATTTATATATAGGCAACCATTATAATACCCAGAGACCTTTCCCCACCCACGGATCATACACAAATATGCTTGGCTCTTTCTCTCTTCCTTTCTTTCTTTCCCTCTGTCAATCTCTCTCTCTCTCTCTCGCTTCCCCCCCCTCTGGTAGATGTGGAAAAATGCATCTGTTTTGCATAGGCAGCAGCTTGACTTTGGTAGGTAATGCTCATGATCAGCTGATGGTCTGTGCACAAATTGGAGTCCTTCATTTGCTAATTGCATGTGGAACAGCTGTGGTATCATTCCTATAGCCAATTACATGGAAACACACTCATATAAGTAAGCACTGCAAGTGAGTGATGGCCCTTCTCCTTCAGTGTGAGCAGGAGATCATGTGGGTGTGTGCCATACAGCATTACAGAGGGTAGTTGGAAATCCCTCTTACAACAAACACTGTGGAGACAGGCCAACAAACTGGAGGGGGATGTTCCAGACATGGGGACAGAATGTAAGTATTGCTTTTCTACAATTGAAGTAATGTTGCTTTAACAGGGTTTGTGTGGATATGGCTGTTCTTTATGATTTAAATTCTGGTATGACAGTGTTATATGGTTGATAAAACTCTCACCTGTAGGGCTATAAGCAGACTGGCCAGAGTTTGGAGTCTTAGATTTGGTGTGTTACTCACACATTTTCTGTCTTTATAAATGCAGTAGCATAATCTGATGACTGTAGTCAGCAAATGGTAACATCTATGTGTGTTACTGACTTCATATCTCTCAGAAGAGATATGTCACAACCAACCCTGTTACACCAGCAATGTTCTTAGTTATAACTTCAGTATTTCAATATTGGCCCCATGTTTGTGCCTCTGTCCCCCACATCTGTCACCCTTTGTTCATATGTCATGCAGTAAGAGGTGGATATGTACAGTATACCATTATTTACTGACATAATTCCTGATATCAAGCCAGGGATATATCAGACTTCCAGGCATGTAATGTATAGGAGGCTTAATAGTTGAGGACAAAACTTGGACATTCTGTTGTAGTCTGTACAGTAGTGAGGTATGTGTACTTATGGTAATTGTTGACAAAGTGTCTGTATTGTGTAGCAGTGCATTGTGATTATATTTGGCCTGTGTAGGGACTGGGGTAGATGTCAGTGTTCTTGGTCCTGTTCTATCTGATGGTGCATGCTGCTCCAGTTTCTGATACCCTATCAGCCTATATGTTTATAGGGCCAGACTGAGACATGTCCCATACCACAGTCAGGCATCAGATTACACTGTGAATTTGGCCAGTATATGTAGGGTTAGTGTGTGAGTGGCAAACATGATGATAACTTTTGTTCACACAGGCCATTGACTGTACTATTACTTAGGCTTACCATTATGTGACTGTGTTGAGACTGGTTGTGGGTATGCACTTTCACACTGGTGTCTGTTACTCCATGCTGTTACATGCCTGTAGTGCCTGCTGTATTTGCAATTACATGTGCATTCCCCCATAGGTTAATTGGGTTAGTGTTGTAGAAGTCTGCCTGTAGTGTAGACAGTGCTTGGTGACATGTCTAGCAGCTTGGTGTATTTACCCTAGTGCTATGTTATGTCCAGATATTTGTCAGATGTACTGTTGCCTGGCCCCCATACATGCTGTGTATTTCTGACAAAGCAGTGGGCTGCTGTGAAGATGTATGTCACTAACTAGTGGGAAGTATATGGCTTGGGACCTCTGATCCTCCAGTTAATATGTGTTAAGACAGACAGGAGGGTGTGAATGCATCAACTGTGTGAGCTTATCTAGTCCAGTATTTGTGATATATACCCAGTTTCATGGCTTTAAACATCCCCTTTGTCAGGCTTGTTCCACATTTCTTGCACTAAGGAGTTCTGTGTATACCTCTTGAATGACCAGATTGTTTCAGACTGTCCATGTTTATTGCTCATATTTCTTATGTATTCCACATGATCTTTACTGTTATTTGTGTGGTACTTCACTATGATGATTTTATGATGTCTGTCAGTAACTGATGCACACATGTAAATTTCAGAAGAGCCTTCCTTCACAACATGTATGTTGACACAACCCCTGTCACTGTAGCAACATTCTACATTTATAACTGCAATACATACATTACTTTCTCTTGCACCAAGAGGTTGAGAGTTATGATGCTGAGGTATGTCTCCACTACACGTCATGGGCAAATGTTTTATATATATATATATATATATATATGTATATGTATATACATATATATATATATATATATATATATATATATATATATATAGAGGGTAACCTAGAAATATATATATATATATATATATATATATATATATATATATATATATATATATATATATATGTGTGTGTGTGTGTGTGTGTGTGTGTGTGTGTGTGCGTGTGTATGCGTTTGTGTGTGAATATGTATACACACACACACACACACACATATATATATATATATATATATATATATATATATACATTTATAGCTATATATCTGTATCCTTTTATGTGTAAACATGAGTGTTGTATATACCTTCTCAGATGTATCCCATCATAATAATCTGATATGTGTATATTTACATATAAGAACATGACTGATTCAACACTATTTTCACTTATAAGTACTAAACAATTGTAGTAGTCAAAGCAGTTGTTCACTACTATTTAGTATGTGTACGGAATGATATATTTGAAAAACCAACAGACATCTTCACAGCTCAGGTGGCTTAGTGGTTAACTGTTGTGACTATAGTGTACAGGGTCCTGGGTTCAAGACCTGCATGGGTTATTTATTTTGTTGCTTGGCAGAACACAGCTCAGATGGCTTAGTGGTTAACTGCTGTGACTGTAGTGCACAGGGTCACTGGGTTCAAAACTTGCATGGGCTATTTATTTTGTTGCTAGGCAGAACAAGGACTGTTGGATACAGAGTGGTTAAGGCAGTTTTGAGCAGCTTTAAGCGGGTTTGCATGGGTTTGCCCAACAGTAAACACTGCTAATGTATAGTTAAATGAAAAGATGCTTACACATGTAGGCTTCGTGTACCAGTGCACAAATCTGCTTAGCATTTACATTTAAGCAATGCTTACACCTGCTAAGCATAGCTATGCCCTGGTAACCAGTGATCACATTCCAGTTTGATAAAATAGCAGGGTAATGACATCTTTAATAACGGTATTTAATTCCATGTACATAACATGCTTCTATGTGCTGTCATTACAGTAGCAAGGGGTGTGAGTATTCTGTGTGGGACACCTGAGTATACATGGGTAGTACCACAATCTTTTCTCTTTGTATGTGTTTCATACTTAGATAGTATCCCAGGTTATATGCAGTCACACTTGCATGTGTTGTATCTTTACATTACTACTTTTAACAGTGCTTTTCCAAGTAAGAGTAGATTGCAGATTTTAGTACTGGAACCATACACCCCTGTTTGCAAAGCTGGACTCTGAGTACTGACTTTCGTGTTCTTGGTGTTTGACCTGTATGTTTTTATGCATGTCCTATTGGATATTGATCTGATATGTTGATATTAACTGTAGAGTACTATGTTTTAGGACATAGGCTTTATTAGAAAGGCTCACCCAGACTCAGCTACACTTTGCCGTGAGGAAAAGTTTAGTTTGCTTTTTATTTGTTGTATTTTGTATTACTTTATTGCCTTTTTCTATTTTGAATACTATGATTTGTTTTCCTTACCTTGTGTTTTACTTGTATTCTGCTTTTAACTGCATTTTAAAACTTGAAAAGAGACCACAGCTCTGTCTCTTGTGAGCCAGGCAGAAATCAGAACAGATCAATTAAGGACTCACACATAAGACAGAACAGGTCAGTTAAGGTTAATCATCTGTGAACTGAGGGTGGAGCTAGGTACTAAACCTTCTATTTAAAGGGTAAAATAAAAGATTTCAGAGCTTTACTAGAAAGGCTCACCCAGACTCTGCTGCACTTTGCTGTGAGGGAAAGGTTAGTTTGCTTTTTATTTTATGTATGTTGTATTACTTTATTGTCTTTTTCTATTTTGAATACTGTGATTTGTTTTCTTTACCTTGTGTTTTAAGTGTATTCTGCTTTTAACTGCATATTAAAACTTGAAAAGAGACCACAGCTCTGTCTTTTGTGAGTCAGGCAGAATTTTTTCCCACCCTCCCACACAGTTACTGTTGTGTTCTTAAACACCACTGTCTTTTTAGTTGCCTGCCCCTTATATTAATTTGACCATATATCTCATTTCCTCTCTGCTTTTACTGGCTTGTGTAAGTACAAAATTATTTTGTGAAATCACTTCCCTTCAACTATTTAAAGTTATTGGCCATCCTACTGTATTCCATAGTTCCAGAATACAAAAGTGACCACCCCCTTTCAATCCATCTTGCTGTTTTAAAAATAGTGAATCTCCACTAAAACTTACATTTTTAGACAGGTAAAACTTAAGTTGCCTACTTTCACATCTAACTCCTCTAGTGCACACTGCAGTGTTTAGGATAAACCATTTCTTTTCATCTTACCTTTAAGCATCCCTGTGACTAGCACTTGCTCTAAAACCTGCTGGAAAGCACTAGGAAGACTTAAACTGACACAAGCACTCAACTCTCCTTGTTAATAAGGAGAAATTAATTGTAGGCACTAAACAGTTTATAATTGCAAAGTACCTTGCTAAGGTAAGGGAAAACAGCTATTTTACTTTACCAAAAAAGCACCAAACCAGGCATGTCCAAGGGTCAGCTTCCAGTGATTTCTCCTGTCCACCTGGTGAATCTGGGCATACTGGGGCAATGCAGCAATTGCCTCATGTACACAGACAACCCTCTCCTCCTACCACCCAACACTACAACCTGTGAGAGATGCACTTACATAGCCAAACGGGAAGCAAAGCTCTCTCCACCTAAGATTGTGCTAGGCAGTCAGGAGGGGAAGGTTAACACCTGCACAACACCTCAGGCAACACATAGCCCTTCTAAACCCATACCACCAAGACTCTCACATAGCAACACTAAACCCTCAAATGTGGGGGGCCCTTAGTAACCTGCCCAAGCAACAAGGACCTCCAAAGCTGAAATGCAAACAAACACCAATTACAACAAAATGTCACATAGCTCACAACACCAGTTTGCCACCCAACAACAGCCGCAAAGGCAAGACAATGTATGCAACACTTTAGTCATAGGTGACTCTATAGTCAGGCACACTGATGTCCCATTCACCAGGCTGAACAAAGAGAAAATTACAGTCAGCTGCCTGTCGGGTGCCAGGATCAACCACATTAAACATGTACACAAGTCACTCCACAACAAGTACAAATATGACTTTGTCATTGTCCATGTTGGAGTTAATGAGTTGAGACGTACCTCCCTAGACTACATGAAAAGAGACATGGAAGAGTTCTCGGATCATGTGGCCAAGGCAGGTATGACCCTAGCCCTGAGAAGCATCCTGCCTTCGCCCAGAATGATACCACAGTATAAGGACAAAATGATTGACTTCTAAGCTAAGCTTCTGGTGTCATTCAAAGGGGATCCAGTATCTGTCTGCCTGGGTCAACATGATCGACATCCCACAATGCTTTGCCAGAGATGGTCTGCACCTGTCACCCCTGAGATTCAGGTTATGGACTAAGGCTCTTGCCACCCCTATAGTGCCTTTTTTAGGCAAAGTTCAAATGACAAAACCACCACTGTAACAGGTACACGCATGCAAAATCTGAAGGTAATGCTACTCAATGCTAGAAGTCTAAACATCAAAATGTACTCTCTCTCGAGGCACTCCTAAAAATGGAGAACATCGATATCTGTGCAGTAACTGAGACCTGGTTCAAGGCTCCAGAGAGCACCCCTGCAATACCATGCTACAACTCTTACCACACTTTTTGGCCACCAAACCAGGACCGAAACACTAAAGGTGGAGGAGTGTCCATATTCACCAAGGATATTCACACCACCAGGCTAGTTGCCCAACACAATGCATCTGAAATTCTCCAGGTGCAACTAACACTAGGTAAGACTGCAATCCAAATTGTAGCTTGCTACATATCCCCCACCATGCCCCAAAATTCTTACTACACCTTTCTAAACATACTGGAAAATATTAAGATACAACCAAACACCCTAATACTGGGTGATTTCAACTACCCTGCCATTAACTGGGAAAACTACTTGTGTACCAATACCTTTGCCCAATGGTTCTTGGAATTCATAAATTCCAATGCCCTGGTTCAGCTAATCCATAGTCCCACCAGGGGCTCCAATATCCTAGACCTGGTGATTACCAACATGGGAAATCAATGCTCTACACCTATGGTCACCCCCATGTTGGTCAGGTCTGACCATAAGCTAATCACCCTTGACATCCACATCCCTCCCCCACCAGCCAGTAAGGAAACCTCCGTAAAAACTTCTCCAAAGCCAACTTCATGCTACTCAAGTCAGAAGTGACAAACTTCATGACACCCATGCAGACAGGAACTGAAAGTTCAACTGCTGAATCCTACACTAAGGCACTGTATGAGCACATCCACTCATGCATGAATAGTGCCATCCCAAGATGTTCTCCTCCAAAAAAAGGAAGCCAATCTGGTGGTCCCTTGCCATAAACAAACTTTACAACAAAAGGAAGAAACCGTTGCAGAAAAGAGGAACATCTCAGGATGCAAAAAACTCCCTTACCAGCCTCAGTAAAAACAGAGATCCCTCATAAAATCTTCCAAAGCTAGTTACAAAAATAAAATTGCCAAAGATTCCAAAGACAACCACAAGGCATTCTATAGCTATGCCAAGAATCTAAATGGCAATGCTCAGATCTGCTCTGAACTACAACAGAATGACATTAAATATACTGATCCCAAGGATATTACCAATATCCTGACAGACTGATTCAGTGCCAACTTCACCCCCTGTCTCACCCCCTAAAGCGCCCATCTCAGTACTGAAAGATTGCCAAATTCTGGTAATAACGGCCACACAGGTAAACACCACACTCTCCAAAGCTAAGAATACAGTATCCATGGGACCAGACTGCATGAACTGCATGAACTACGAAATTAACTGGCACCTCACCTAAGTGTCATGTTTAATCATAGCCTCACCTCAGGCTTCATATCACTGATCAGCACACAGCTACAGTTATCCCACTCCACAAGGGGGGATCCACCTTGGATCCTCAGAACTACTGCCCCATCAGTCTGATGAGCCTTATCTGCAAGGCCATGGAATGTATTATCATGGAATTTATAAACAAAGACATTGGCAATCTTCAAACACTGGTCCCCACCCAGTTTCAGTTGATGAAGGGCCGATCTTGTCTTCTGAACCTGATTGACTTCTTTGAATCAGTCTCCAGAGCTCTGGACGAGGATAAGGCAGTCCACACAGCCTATCTGGACCTCTCCAAGGCCTTTGACACCATTCCCCACTCTGGAATCATAAATAAACTTACTAAACTGGGCATTAATCCCTACATCACTCAATGGGTTGCCAACTGGTTTACTGACAGAACCCACACTGTAAAAGTAACCGACTTCAAATCCAGCTCCAGACAAGTGATAAGTGGAGTACCTCAGGGTTCAGTTCTGGGACCGCTCTTGTTTGGCATCTATTTCTCTGAAGTACAGGCAACACTAAGGGACTCTGGCTAACAAAGTTCGCAGATGGCTGCAAACTGGGAGCCATTATTGAATCCCCAAATGATGTGAATATTCTACAAAAGGGCCTTACAGAAACAGATGCTTAGTGCCAGAGCCGTGGGTTCAAGTGCAATGCCAAGAAATGTGTAGTTATCTCCTTCGGGATGAATTACAACATAGGTGGCAGTACAGTAAACACCGAAAGTGTGATAAGAGACTTAGGAACACAGGTGGACAGTGGTCTCACCTTCGATAACCACATTGCCACAACAGTCAGGAAATCCTTCTATGTGGCACACCTCATCACTAAAGGCTTTTATCCAGAAAAAAGGAGGTCATTGTCCCACTGTACTCATCCCTCATTAGACCCATTATAGAATAGTATGTACCTCTCAAGACATCTGCAACAACTGGAAAGGCCGCAGAAATACCTCACTAAAAGAATCACAGGCCTAAAGCAGATGCCCTATGCTGACCATCTAAAAAAACTCCAGCTATACTCTGTCACATATCGTCTACTCAGAGGCGATCTCTGCTTAACATACAAGGCCATGTCAAACCCAGAGCTGTTGGACATGCTACACTTAAAGAAATCCCAATCCTTCAGAGCCACACACTCCAGTGAACAAAACATGCTGGAGGGATAGGTTCCTGACCCAGAGACTCCCCAGACTCTGGAATAGACAGCCCATACATGTCAAGCAGAGCGTCCCTTTGGTCCTCTTCAAAAGGAACCTTGATAATTGGATGGGAGAGGAAATTCACCCCAGGGATCATGTCAGTCACCCTGCTAGACAGGGGTCCAGGGAAGTAAATATTGTGAGAAGACATAGCCAGGGAATTGTTATGGCTAGGATTGTATAGGCCCTAGGGCCGATAGCCTAGTACCAGCCTATGAACCTATGAGCCTATGTCATTGAGGACTGCTGTCGTGTAGTAATGGAATACCTATCAGTTTCAGATGTCTATCTGTCAAAACATTCATCCTAATACATAACCTGTTGGCTAGCTACTTTCTGTCTCTCCTCTGTACAGATGTGCAAATGTCAGGTGTTCATCTTGGCTGCTTACAGGCAATCTTTGATTGAGTGATACTTACATGTTTGCCCAACTGTCTTATGAATGCCACATCTAGGAAACCCCACTTTGTATGCACCACATGCCATGGATACCTCAACCAGACTACCACAGTCAACAGAACATGTTTGGATACAGGTCCCTAACCCAGACAATGGCCATGTTATGCAATAGATGTTGCATACATGTCAATTGGAGGGCCTCACTGGCCTAACAGAGTCTGTGTGTTTGTAAACTTGTAGTTGAAAATACTCTGAGGGCCTTCTCACCCACTACACCCCAAATTGCTATACTTAGAAAGGGTTGCTGCCATAATTCACATTAAATGTACCTTGTGACACTCTTCACCCTATGGGCTACATGGAGCTTGCAGTACCAGCATAACACTGTTGTACAAATAGGTAGATAGATGTGGGTTAGCCTCTGAGTCCTTGCAAATGTGAGTGTGTGTGTGTGTGTGTGTGTGTGTGTGTGTGTGTGTGTGTGTGTGTGTGTGTGTGTGTGCAATTGTGTGTGTGTGCAATCATGTGTGTGTGCAACTGTGTGTGTGTGTGTGTGTGTGTGTGTGTGTGTGTGTGTGTGTGTGTGTGTGTGTGTGTGTGTGTGTATGTGTGCAATTGTGTGTGAGTGTGCATATTTGTAGGAGACAGAATTCTGAGGCCACATTTTCCAAATACACTAATCCTTGCCATACATTATAAGAGATGATGATGTTGCTGACATTAGGAGAGCCATGACAAAACCCTCACCCTACTTTCCCTGTGGCATGTGCAATAAATGCATATCCCTGTAGTAGCAATAATTAGATAGACAGGGGTTTGTATTGCAGTCCTGGTCAATGTGTGATTGTGGGTATGTCAGAACATTATCATGGGTTTCAGTAAATACAATATTCAATGTGGGGTGGGGGTACTGGGTATACTGTCTTTACACTATGGTACCCCCAGTACATGTCCCAAGGTCCACTGTATGAGGATCGCTGTCACCATCAACCATACAGGTAAATGATGACACTATCCAAGCCCAATGATGCATGTGCTGTGTGCAAAAACTCTGTAACAGTATGGACTCACTGACATGGTAGTCAGCACTGCTAACCTCAGGTCTGTCAAATGTGTCTATGACTGTATGTGTTTGTCAATGTGTATATGACAGTATGTTATACTATGTATTGCCCATTAACACCTAGTACATCCACCATTACCATACTGTACAAGGCCTGGTGATGTTGTTCACTTTACAGGAAGCTCGGGATACACCTCACCCTACAAGCTCTGTGGTGTGTGCAATTAAGGCCAAACACATTAGTAGCAATAAGTACCTAGGTAGGGGTTCTTCTCTCAGTGTTGACAAGTAAGTGTGTGTGTATGTGAAGGGATCTACTTCACTTTGCAGAAAATATATTTCCCAGGGGATCATTTGTCTGAGAACTAACTAACAAAAGCTAACATTTCAAAGCAATCATCTTGTGGAAATCCATTCCATCAAAACTAGTAGTGGATGTGTAAATGCCCTCTTCCCCATTATACATCTGTACAGCGATACTGGAGTTGGTATATATAATTGGGTGTGGTTGTTGTGCACACAGCCACCCACATTGGGGTTATTGTTGTGCAGATTCCCCCCCCCCCACTTAGTGTGCTGTTATACTGTACAGTTTATGTTAAGAGGTTAAGTAGTTGTTAATCACACTATGTGTGGTCATACGCCACCCTACACCCTCCAAAGTGGGGGGCTGTGCCACCCACACCAGCACACTTATGTTTACGAACTCCAGGATTGCACTACATTGGGGAAGAGGACATATACCTTGCCAGAACCATTTTCAATGACATTAAACTGGCAGACTGATTATTTACTGATGTGATGTTTTGGCAATTTGGTCTTGGTGGAATTACATAGGCCAAAATGAGTTCTCACCAAAATGAAGTACATTCATGTGAACAGTATTCTCTGTGTATTGGATCAACACAGAAGCCTCTGTGTGTGTGTTATTCACAAACATTTGGTGTTTGCCGCCCACTATATGTACCATTGTCCACTCTAGAAGAGTTGCTTACATCATCCACCATGCACTCACCTGTATACACCTCTCAGACCTATCAGCCATGTGGCACATGCAGTAACTGTTATACAGACCTGTTACTTGTATTCAACTGTACCCGGGATATGACACAGTCAGTGTGTCACCAAAGTGCCACACCCCTTGTAGAAAACGACAGCAGACCAACATCCTCCTGACACACAGACACCTATAACACAAACAGAATACATTATGGAGACCACAATCAGTCAGTGTTAATAACAGCTATAATGCATCATGGCTGGACAACTACACACCCTGACATGTAAACATTAAACATTCCAGCTGACAACATGTTAAACAGCATTACATTGCTAAAATATAGTACATTTATCTTGTGCATCAGAACCATATTAGCATGTCCTTGCATCAATGGTATGGATGACAGAGATGTGGCACAGGTATCATCATATGCACAGGGTGTGGTGTGGGTTTGCCAGAGGCCTAGGCTGAGCCATTTGGTTGACATCATGTGTGTGGGTTCAGGGGTTCTTTATTAAATGACCTGTGCAGACATGGTGTGTGTTGGTATGGAGGTGCTCTAGCTGTGTTGGTGATGCGTGTGTGTATGTATGCACACAGTTCTGCCATGTGGCTGCCCTATACAGGTGTATGTTGTACAGCTGTGGACTGTACATGGCAGGGTGTACAGTTCACTGTGTTCAGCCACGGACACAGGAACTGCACCTGCCAGGTGTTGCATGGGTGCCACTAGGCAGAAGCCAAGATATGGTATGCTTCCCTGATGATGACAATTGTCCGCTGGATCTGTGTCTCTGTTGGGACTTGCCAGGGCCATGTGCATGTTGTCTGCTGCATTGTGGTGTGGACAGAACCCCCCTGCACTGTTGGTGATGGTACTGCCACTACGGGAGTGGCCATGAGATGTTGCATGTCCATGTAGACCTCCACCTGTTGGTGTTGCTGACTTACATCCACATGGCCAATGCCCTACTCCCACCACATGATCTGTCACAGACACCACACGGTTGAGGATTCCCACCATCTCGCCAAACCATCTATCCATGACCTCTGCATAATAATGGTGGGCATCTGCAAGATCACGGATGTAGTCATGTACAGCAGGATGAGTAGCCCTCTGCAGCCTCAGACTATCTCTGGTGTAATGTTCCATACATGCCTGTACCTCCATGATGGCCCAAAACATGCGTCTGGTGACAACTGCTGTGGCACTTCTGCCAGGGGCATGATGGCCAGCAGCCCTCCTATGAGCACCCCAGTACATCTGCCTGTGTGGGACCTCGCCGGTCATCCAGCTATGGCTGCTGCGTCCAGACACACTTGCCATAGTCACTTCACTTTCCTGTCCCATGCCACCACCCGCCAACTGTTCTTCATCTATGGTCACTGGTGATGGGGTATGTATGGACACTGTGACTGTGTGCGGGGATGGGGTGGATAAAAGTCTGATGGCAACCAATGGCACAGATTCAGGCCCTGACAACCCTGCCTGTGCCTCACTATGCCTATCATCATTGTCAGAGTCTGTATGGATACTAGCATTAGTTTGCCTGCAGGAGGGACCCTGACCCACCTCGCCACCTGTGAGGGGCAGACAAAAAATGTAAATTAAGACCTGTATGTTATGGTTTACTTCTACATACACACACACACACACACACACACACACACACACACACACACACACACACACTCACACACTTACAGGTGAGGTGGCACAAAGATATTACACAGACTTCTCATTACCCAACAGTCAACATGCATGACATATGGTACTCAACAACATGTACTGCAGCCATACTCAGTCCTTGTTACCAACATTATACATCTCTGTGATGCATGAGTTGTGTTAGTAGGTGATGCCCCTTCCCTTTGAACACACTGCACCCATATACACAGTATTGCTGTGCACCTATACAGCACACTGGCATGTACTGTGCACCGTACCTCACGAGTGTACACACTATTGCTGAATGTGTATATGTGTGACAGTTATGTTTTCTCTGTTGCTCATAGCCCCTATGTGTTTGCCTGACACATACTTGGGATGATATGAGGACTAATGTCAATAATTAATGCCTGACCTTTCATTTGCAGATCTCATTATCAGCAGTGCGTGTATGTGCAATAAAATCTAGTTACACTGACAATCTTCAAAGCTTAATGTGGATATGAGGAGTGTACATACCCTTGTTGACATGCCAGCCTCTTCTATGATATGCACTGGGGCCGCAATACTGCATTTGTTAACATTACACACACACCTGATATGTGACATATAACCTATGCAATCCAATGCAGTATCGAACAAATCTGTTAGTCGTGCAGATGCTGAATGAGATGCCTACAATATGTGGGTTGCATAAGTGTGCATACCCTTAACACGATGGTTTATTGAAGCACCTGTTAAGCGAACAACAGCAGTCACTATTCCTGGAAGGGGTATACTAGCATGGCCCATCTTCACTTGCCATTATTTGGTCATTCTGCTCTGCAAAGGTCCCCCAACTCTGCCAGATTGCAAGGTCAGCTCATATGCACAGCCCTTGGAGGTCACACAGTGGCTCCACTATTGCTGTAGACTCTGGGTTATGTCTGGCACAATTCATAACCTTGATGGTGTTCAGATACAGCCATTCTTATTGAGCTTTGGATGCATGCTTCAGTTCACTGTTACATTTCAAGCTGACCCTCCCCATCTTCAGCCTTATTACAGATGCCTGACAACTATGGGCCACACATGAGTGTTATTTTTCAGTGTTCCAAAATCCAAACACCATGTCTACTGGCCTAGATCCAGCTAAAGAACAACAACCCTAAAGGTGTACACTGGCACTAGCAAGCTAAAAATTGTGGATGGTGGCCCTGAGGTGGAGTGAAGTATTGCTTGTGCACCACATGTATCTTTATGAATACTGTCTGTAGGTTTGAGCCTTGGTCTCATGACACCATTACACATTGCAACACATGCCTTTGGGAGACTTGATGTTATGCTTATGCTACCTGTACAGAGCCCTGGATGATGTTTCATGTAGGACAACTCTTCCGTCTGATTACCCTACCCCATAGGCCACACTTATGCAGACTCCAGGTGATTGTCGACACAGGTACTGCACTGTCAGTACTTGCTAGACATTCCTGCAAGTCCCTCAGTGTTCCTGCATGTTTCTGGGCAGCCACCATGACCAGTTTGCAACATGTTTTGTCATCTGTTTTGAATGGGCATCTTTATTTTCTACATCAATGTTGTCCCATAGTTCATACACACATAGATGACTGCACTGTTTGCCATGGTATATGCAATGGTGAGGTAAGGCTACTTTTCCCACTCCTGAGTACTACCTTTTGGATACAGGATCCATTTTATGGTTTGTATGATGTGTGCAAGCCACAGCTGCCTGTTGCAGGTGAGTGGGCAAATGTCAAGGACATGCTTCTTGGACAGCAGACTAATTATTTGGTGTGACATTGAGGCCCTGTACTTGATGGTGGGTATGTACTCAAGAAGAGTGAATGCTGTCAGTACATCTCAAGCTGCTTCCACAATATGTTATCTGGAGTGTATGCACACATATGCTTCCAGTGTTTGCCAAGGTTTGTATTCCCCATATTTGTTGTCCTAACACAGGATTCCATATTACAAATTCATTGCTCATGTTAGGATCACATTACAGGTTGTAAAAGGTGTGGAATGTGCTATTGTGGTCTGCCATTGTTTATATCAGGAACAGTTGCCATTGTAATAGTGGTGTATACACTGTTGTATCCACTGTAGAAGGGTAATGTTTCTGACATGTCCCTACTGTAGGCCATTTGTCCCAGTTCATCTCTGTCTGCACATCTTGCACTGACAGGTTGCTAGGTATACTGCAAGAATCTTACATACCCTTCAGATATGCCACCATGGTGACCACTGTGATGCAGTGCAGTTAACACCAACAAAAATGAACATGTACAGCAGAAATGATGTCAGCATTCCCCCACTCTGGAATCATAGATAAATTTACTAAGTTGGGCATTAATCCCTATGTCACCCAATGGGTTGCTAAATGGCTTACTGATAGAACCCACACTGTAAAAGTAGCCGACTCCAAATCCAGCTCCAGACAAGTGACAAGTGGAGTACCTCAGGGTTCAGTCCTGGGGCCGCTCTTGTTTGGCATCTACTTCTCTGAAGTACAGGTCAACACTAAGGGACTCTGGCTAACAACGTTTGCAGATGACTGTAAACTGGGAGCCATTATTGAATCCCCAAATGATGTGGATACTCTACAAAAGGGCCTTACAGAAACAGATGCTTGGTGCCAGAGCCATGGGCTCAAGCTCAATGCCAAGAAATGTATTGTTATCCCTTTGGGAAAAACATGTATCCATGAATTACCATATAGGTGGCAGTACACTAAACACAGAAAGTGTGATAAGAGACTTAGGGACACAGGTGGACAGTGGTCTCACCTTCGATAACCACATCGCCACAACAGTCAGGAAATCCTTCTATGTGGCACACCTCATCACAAAGGGCTTTTCATCCAGAAAAAAGGAGGTCATTGTCCCACTGTACTCATCCCTCATTAGACCCATTATAGAATACAACGCCCCATTTGGTATGTACCTCTCAAGACATCTGCAACAACTGGAAAGGCCTCAGAAATACCTCACTAAAAGAATCGCAGGCCTATAGCAGATGCCCTATGCTGACCACCTTAAAAAACTCCAGCTATACTCTGTTGCATATCGTCTACTCAGAGGCGATCTCTGCTTAACATACAAGGCCATGTCAAACCCAGAGCTGTTGGACATGCTACACTTAAAGAAATCCCAATCCCTCAGAGCTACATGCTCCAGGGATCTAAACCTTGTCATCACAATAAACAAAACATGTTGGAGGGATAGGTTCCTGACCCAGAGACTCCCCAGACTCTGGAATAGATTGCCCATACATGTCAAGCAGAGTGCCTCTTTGGACCTCTTTAAGAGGAACCTTGACGATTGGATGGGAGAAAGGAAATTCACCCCAGGGATCACGTCAGTCGCCCTGCTAGACAGGGGTCCAGGAAAGTAAATAATGTGGGAAGAAATAGCCAGGGAATTGTTATGGCTAGGCTTGTATAGGCCCTAGGGCTGATAGCCTAGTACCAACCTATGAACCTATGAACCTATGCATTATGGGTAGGTGTGTTAAATGTGTGCATGGCAAACAGCATAGCCATAACATGGCTGGTGTATTGGCAAACCTTAACAAAACAACTCCATACTCACCAGCTACAGGCTGCTGCCCCAGTTGTATACCAGAGGGACCTAAATAGTTGTATAACAGAAATGATGTCAGTAGCCACACCTATTGCACTGGCACAAGGTGGAAACACCATTTGGGCACATTGACAGTACAAAGCCACAATACCAAGGATTATGCACATCTGTTCATTACTACACTCCAGCAACAGACTATCTTATCTGACATATGCATGTAGATACTTTACAGATAAAAATGGATAAGCAGCAGTGGTCTAGTAATGTGCCCTGGGGCCTTACCTGCATGCTCCATGTCCATTGTGTGGGTGGCACCCACCTCCACAATGCTGTCTTCAGCCTGCTGGCTTGTCTGGTGGGCAGGTGCCACAAGGCTGGCAAGGAGCTCCTCAGCATGTGTCAGTGGGGGCTGGATGGCACGACCCCCTCCTGTGGCTAGCTGGTGCCTCCTAACAGCAGCAGCACACTGATGGGCATGGTGGATTAGGTCAGTGCAACAATGCCACACCTCATCATAATTTTGGCTGTGCAGGCTGACATTGTTTACCCTGTGGACAAGCTCATTCCACAGGGTGGTCCTCTCCTGCAGATCCTGGGCCCTGCGGCCAAATAGTATGCCATGATGCTGGATGATAAATTGGATAGTTTTGTCATTCTCAAGGTTCATGAATGCTGGAAAATGTTCCCAGGGCATTGTACCTGGAAGGCATAAACAGGAAAAAAGGTCACAGGACCTCATACAGTTGTCCACATGCACATCAACAGTGGCTATTACTTGCAAATAATCCAGACTATACCATAACACTGTATGCTATCATGGCTTTGACAGCTTTCATTACACTCCTGGCCCTGACCTGTCCAGTACCCACATTGTTGGACACTTCATGGCATAATCCACTATTCTCCATTCATTTCTGTATAGAGGGATGACAGTGGCCATCTTACATTTGGATGGTGTGTGGATGGTGGCAAGTCTGTGTTTGACTGTAGTGTGTGATGGAGCTGTGAGCACATGCCTGAGTTCATGTAGGAAGTAGACTGTGATGTTCTCATACCCCATGGAGACTTGCTGTTGTTGCCATCAGTCAACACTATGTACATGTTCACCATTGATGCGGGCAGGAGTGTGGTTGATGTGCATATCCTCCTGTACAAATGTTGTGGACAGGGTGCCACTGTTCCCACCTATCCTGTCTGATGCAGGTTGCCTGTATCCATGGTATTATTGTATGAGGTGTGCTTTACCCCCAGTACAGGTTGACTTGTGTTACTGCTTCTGAGACTGCATACATACGTGGAGACATGGTTGCAATTGACCTTGATGGTTTGGATATGTCTGATTTCTAGTCATAGTCAGCCTTACAGGAAGTCACCTGTGAACGTACATGCTTGCTCAGATAGAGGTGTACTTGCTTCCAAGTTGTGGTCAGCACCTATGTGTCCCTGTGCAGCCACTATAGCAACCTATTATGTGCTTTGTGTTTTGCTGCTGTCCACCAAGGGGGATTACTCTATCATTGGTGGCGGCTGGTTGTACAGGTCAGGTACTGTTGATTCCATATAGCTACAGTGGATATAAAGTGTACACACCCCTGTTGCAATGCATGATATTTGTGCAATTGAAACATGACCCCACAAAAGCACATGTCAACACAATCCCCACCTGTAATGTGACCTATAGCCTGATCAGTTCAATAGGGAACATAACAACATGTCCTGTGAAAACATATGGGCATTAATATTCAGTACAGTAAGCCAGATGAATGTGTGTGCACACCCTTACCTGCTGAGATGATTACAGCATCCATTTGTCTTGGTTTGTACTCTAACATCATATCACATCTTCACTTGGCAATGGTTGCCCATCTTCCATGAAACAACTTTGTTTCTTTTCAATAGAATTGTACAGGTTACGGGTCACAGGTGAGGTGAGAAACATTTTGACATGACTTTCTGTGGTCTCATTGGCATACAGCACAGAGACCTGGCATTCCAACAGGGGTGTGTACACTATGATATCCAGTGTATATAGGTGTTGATATAGCTGTTAGTGGTAGGTATGGACAGTGGGTCATAACACAGATTTACTCTTCTCTGATTACTACCTGATAAGCATGCCTACTGTAGTACCCATATCAGTGTCATGGCAATGCAACAATCAGTAGCAGTACACATTTTATTTTGTTGTATGTAGTGACCGTGGTATTACACACATGTGCAACATGCACATCCTATTTTCCGGGCTGCTTGTGACCCATTTTATTACTTCTGTGCCTTTCAGCTGAACATACACATACATACACATGCTCAGGGGATACCTGGTATACAATTGTGTTCTATGTAAGTATGGAACACTGTATTCACAGTCTTTCAGCTCAATCACACTTCTCAACCTGTTATACCAGGACTTCTAGCCATTGGTCCACATCACTGGGTGACAACAGGGATATCAATTTTGATTAAGTATTAATATATCTGACATAACCCAAGTATATGTGTATGTCACTACAGATATCTGTCACAACTGTGAACATTGTCCAGCAGAACACTGTACAGTTGAATGTTATTAATTCAATATATCACATGTAGTTTAACACACACATCTGCAACAGTGCTTTACCATGCTCATGCCCTATATAGATATCCTTGATTTACAATACAAACATGTATAATACTCTTATTCACAGGTAACATATGGGTATGGGCAACATCCCATTAAGTGGCCTAGCAGTGGCACAGACGTGACTGTTTGACAGACACTCTAGTGGTTGCCATATGTAAGCTGTCCTTTCCCAGCATGTGTCAAGCTCCTCAGCTGTGACCCAACCTATCCACCTATTAGAGCATCACATGTGGACAAAGCCTCACATTAGGGGAGATATATAGGGACAGATCATAGACATGCCTATTACAAACCTATGAGGTTTGTGGCATGATGCATTTTGCATTACCATGACTGTTCTGAAGGTGGTGGGGTCTGCAGCTCATGTGTCTGCCATTACTTCATTAGTTCCATCTCCAGCTATTTGCCAGACTTGTATAGATGTTTGGTTGAACAGAACAGACACTATGATGGCTACATTTTGACATTCTGTGAAGATATGCACAGTTGACAAGTATGGCCCACTGCAGACAGAGCCAGATGCTGTCCATAGCAGTTGTTCAGCAGGACATCATTACAATGAGTATTGATGGCACACAATGCATCTTTCATAATCATCTATCCCATTATTACAACTACTGGGATTGAGCTGGTTTGAATAGGTTGCAGCATGGCTTTTGCAGGTTATACTCATGTTCAGGTAACGGCCTCTACACCAGTTGCTGTTCCCTACTTGCTAATTGCATGCGGGCAGCTGTGTAGCTCTTCCAATAGCCGACATCATAGCAAGCCACTACTATAAATAACTACATCATGTGGATGTTGTCCCTTTACCTTGCCTGTATGGAAGATATCCTTCATGTGTGAGGGCAGCGGTGTTACAGACAGCAGGTAGGAATACCTCTTACAACAAGACTTGTGGACACAGGCCATATGCATGTTTGTATAAGGTTCCAGACCTAGGCACAGTATGTGAGTATTGCTATTATATGCATTGAATACCGCTAGTTTTACAGGGTTTATGTATACATGCTAGTTTTGCATGGAATGCAGTCTGTCTGCATAGCTCTCAACTGTGGAGCTATCCGCATGATGGCCAGAGGTTTGCTGTTATGTTTTATCTGTTTCTCACACAGGTCTTGTTGTTGACAAATCAGTGGCATTCTCCTATTGATTGCTATCAGTACATGGCAACATCCATTTGTGTTTCTGACATCATATTCCTCAGTAAGGGTATGTTGTAACCAATCCTGTAACACCAGCAAAATGTATAACAGCAATATTTCAAATATGGCCCTGTGTTTCAGCCTCTGTCCTCCATTTATATACCACACTTTGTCCAGGTGTCATGCAGTAAGAGGTTGATTGGTATGGTCTATCATTATTTAGTGCTGACATTCCTGCTATCATTCCAATGTTGTTGTGGACTCCCGCACAAGTTGTGGGGTAGGGTCCATGTATATGAGGGCTATAGCTGGACAACATGTGTGACCCTGTACAATCAAGAGGTCAGTGTATAGAGAACGCTGTTATATGCCTTTGTAAGACATTTTATGGAGGAGGCATATTAAATGTTTTTAACCTAGGTTGTTAGAACATGTGAGGGATATTACTAATGAGAAATATAAAGGTGTATGGCTGTACATTTTCATACATTTCTCCATGGAGACAGTGGTGGGCTAGAGCTTACTGTTTTGCACACAGTTCTGTTTGTCAGTGTGACAGTACCATTTTAATTTATGCATTGTTATGTAACGGATACATTTACATTGTGACAATTGATACTTCCCCCTATGGGGTTGACTATAGAGTGTAATTGGAGGCTGTTGAACTACATGTGTGATTAAGTGTTGATTGATTCTTGTCTTCAAGGCAAGTGCATTTTTTACTGTTGTACTTCTTGAAGGCTTTAGCCTAGACAACAAAGTATCGTATTTTTTGCAGATTACTGTATCATATGTTTTCTTTGAGAGTTTCATTAATAGTTATTATGTATTTCAAACACCTAAATGCTATAAGAAATGGCATTAACAACTGAAATAGTACACAAATAAACATTTATACGTGGTCTATCATAATATTAAAGTATTAAAAGTTAGAATCACTAAAGTTCGAACTTTAATGATCGAACCTTTAATACTTCGAATGTCAAAAAAAAAAACATTTTAAGTCCAAAACAAAACGAAACGCTCTATGCAGAGGGACAAGCCCACCTGCACCCCCCACACCCCCGCTATTTAAATATACCAACTCTGAGATCGCACTACAGTGCAGTAAAGGGAAATCTTCCCTTCCCGCACTCTATGATGATCTCTGTTATATGATTTGAGGTTTTACAACTTCAATCATTAAAGGTCGACCTTTAGTGATTCGAAGTTTTAAACCTTTGAACATATAATAGGAACCCTTTATACGTATGCAAAATGTGTGGTGTCATGTCCTTTGCATTGTGTGTGGGTATATGTTTTCATGCAATAATTCTCATTTGTAGGAAAGAAACTGACACTGGCCATTTGAAAAGGTGGTAACTGTAGGAATAATGGATGTTTGATATTCTGTGAACTCTCTATATATACTCTCATTATATATATGTACAAGTATATGTGTGTGTGTGTATGTATCATTAGAATGTTTAGTGCTTCTACATTGTATATTCCCAATGGTAGACTGACTGTTCTGCATGATATGTTAGAGAAATCATCCCAACTTTTTACAGCTCAGATGGCTTACTGGTAAGTGTTGTGGCTATGATGTACAGGGGCCTGGGTTCAGGACTTGCAAGGGCTTTTTATTTTGTTGCTAGGCAGAACAGTTAAGCTGTGGAGGATGGGATAAAGGCTATAATTACAAGAGGTCCCTAGTTTGGGCCCATTCACCACCATTTACACTGCCTTTGGTCAGATTTTTTGCAGTGAGAGGTTCAGAGTGTGGATCTGATGTCTGAATGCACTATATATATATATATATATATATATATATATATATATATATATATATATATATATATATATATATATATACACACACATATATAATATATATATATATATATATATATATATAAAATATATATATAATGTCTACATATTTACATACACACACACACACACAGACACACACACATACACACACACACATATATATATATATATATATATATATATATATATATATATATATATATATATACATTTTCCCTAATGTTGAATGACTGTGCTGCATGATATGTTTGAGAAAACATCAAACATGTCTACAGCTCAGATGGCTTAGTAGTAAATTGCTGTGGCTATAGTTTGCAGAGTCCTGGGTTTGAGACTTACAAGGGCTGATTATTCTGTTGCTGGGCAGAACAAGGGCTGTTGGATACAGGGTGATTAAGGCACTTTTAAGCAGTTGTAAGTGAGTTTGCGCGGGTTTGCTCGGTGGTAAGCAATGCTAACTTCCAGTTAAATATGCTTACAGACAGCCTTAAAAGTGCTTAATCTGTGTAGGCATTGCTTAGCACTGCGCAAACAGGCTTAATCCTGCTTACTACTGCTTAAAAGAGCTTACTCCTACTTAACCCTGCTCTAATTTCTTTAAAAGAAAAGAAAAAAGGGGTGATAGGAAAGTGGTGAAAAAGGGGGAAGAAAGAGGGAAAGATAACAGGGAAAGTAGCTAGGAATGTGCAGGATGGGTGTAGGGAAGGTCCATAGCTGTCCATTTCTTCTACAGCAACAACTGTGCATATATACTGAATTTGGAGGTATATTTGGACACTTACACCCCTGAGAGAAGGGGGAGGATGACAATAGATTACATGTGTCCAGTGGACATGCGTGCGAAATGGACAGCTATGTATAGGGCAAATTTTTTTTGGAAACAGATTGCCCTTTTTTAAGGTGAGAGTGGGATGTTGGGGAAGGATAGTAGGTATATTTGGGGAGGTAGGCTGGGTAGGAAGACAGACAAGACAGACAAGACAGCATGCAGGGCAGCATATGACACATGTGGGGGGTAAACACCTTGGACGTGGAGGGGTGTTTGGAAATTGGAAGCCCATGAGCCACCAAATGGAAACAGTGGGACTGAGGTCCACACCCATGGGCAGTCACCACTGCAACTTCACGGCCATGAAGGTGGCTGTGCAGGGGGCTGAGCAGGAGGGGCAGGCTGACCCTCTAATTGCACCATGCGGCCCTCAAGCTGGCATAGCAGATCTCCAAACTCCTTTTGGAGCTCGCTATGCACCAATCCCTGGAATTGGCTTTGGGTGACAGTATCCTGTCAGCACCTGCTCCTGGGGGGGATGAGCCCCATCCCCTGAGGTGGTTCCACCCAAAGGTGATGCAGGGCCAGTGGACGAGGAGGTACTGACATGGGTCCCAGATGTGCTGGGGCCCGGTGCCACGGCCAGATGAGGTGGGAGAGGGAGGTCTGCTGGGCCAACCCTTTTCAAATGTGCTATGGTGTTGCAGTTTTAGAACATATGTGGGTTAGTAATAGTCAACACAATCCAGGATTAGTTATAACAGCATGCATAGATATTCCCATTAACCCAAAACAACAGATTTGGAGCAGTTGCATAGGAAACAGAACACATGCTTATGTGGAACCACAGTGGCCATTACAATGACATGCAGGTTACATTGATAGCAACAGTGCACCAATGGTTGCATTTCAACATGAAACATTAATAGAAACACATTTCAATATTTGTTGAACAATAGGACATATGTCCCAGCAGTAGGTTTGGTGTGCAACATACCCATTGATTTGTGGGTTTAGATTATTGTTGCAGGTGTGGTTGGGGGGGGGATGTCAATTAACAACTTGTATATCCTTGCAGTACTCACAACTTTAATGATCATTGCTCTAATAATTACTCTACAGGTAGTATTACAATATCCTTTGGCCTTGGTTTGGGCAGTGGTATGTTTGTACACAGTGTATACTTCAACCATCTAGCTACATTCTACTTCTTTTACCTGGTAAACCTGTGGGGGAATGTTTGTTAACACTACCTGACTGTTTCTACACATATTCCCAGATTCCTAGTTGAAATTATGCACATACCTCTCAACCTCTTCATGCAAAAAATTTGGACAAAGGTTGACAAAATGGTGGTACAAATAGGGACATATTTTAAATATTGCTCTTATAAACTTAGAAAGATGCTAGAGTAACATGATTTGTTTTAAAATAAATTTTCTGAAGGACTTGAAGTCTGAAACTCAAATATATGTCATTATGCAGTGACTACAATCCTGAGATCATCCCAGTGATTTTCTGGGAAAAAGAGGAACATGCCAAAATATGAGTCAAATATCTGAACATTCTGCGAAAATGTATACAGTTAAGAGATATGATTATGCATACAGCTTACTACCACTCCCAGGATTCAAACCATGGCTGTGTCTGCTAAAAATACAACAATTTGTATTTCATCAGAGTGAGCTATTTAGACACTGCTGTCTCTTCCTTCGATATTTTCTCTCTAAGTCTCTCTTGGTTGTACAATCTGACCTTGTAATTAGAACATTCTTATACAGACATTCCTACACATATTTTTTATGTAGCACAGTGTGAGAAACAGTGGTTAATACAACAGTACTACTGGGATATCAGATCTTGGTGACTGCAACATGTGAGGCCATACAATACCAGAGTAAATGCAACCAGTCCAGGATTTAGAACTTAATTGCCAGGCAGTTACACTTTTATTTACATATGACCTATATGGGACTATTACTGTCATATTGTCTGATTTATTCAGGAGAAACCATACACATTTGTTATACTGCCAGGTGACATTTTACTCCTTTAGATTTATTTGGTATGACTACTACAAGCAGGATTGTTACTCATCAGCCTCGCAATGCAGCCTTTGCAACCTGCTGACATGGATTACCTGGTTCACAGTCCGCTCAGCTGGAGCTGTAAGGAAAAGAGAGAAACATTTATGCATACCTATCCATCACACACACAGGCTGGACTTTGGTAAACAGTTATTGCTATGAATACTTACACACTGCTGGGACATCTCCCGTGTTTCTTGCCTCTTGGACCCACGGTTGCAAGAGCTTCCTCTTCCTCAGCTTCAAGTCGGCATAGTGGTGCCAGACCTGCTCTCCAGTCCGAAGGATACCAGTGGCACTTATGAGATCATGGGCGAGACTTTCCCAGGCTTCCACTTTATATTGAGAGCCCTGGTACTGGTCTTGCAGCAGTCTCGCATCATGTTTTTATTTACTAGGAGTCCTACCATGACCTTGGACTCCTGTATGCCCCAGCATGGTGCCCTCTATAACACCTGCCATACTGCCTACAGTGGAGAGCTTCAACCAGTTATGAACTGTATTATCACCTGTGGGGTTTAAATATGGCTGATTTCCTGCACTTCGCCATGATTTGATGGTTTTGAAAATGCTGAGCTAAGCTAAGCTACAGGCAAACCTGCTTAGCTAAGGTTGGCAATGCTTAAAGGGGCAGGTTCAGCATTGCTTACCAATGGGCAAATCCACTTAGCTGGGCTATTCATTGCTTAGTATTCATACGTAAAACAATGCTTACACCCAGTCAGCATAGCTGTGCAATGCTTAGCATTGCTTATATTTTATTATGTTGGTCTAACACCTGTATGGGATTGATTCCTCATTCATTACATACTATAGAATTATTTATCTTCCCTGATATCCCTCAGTGTGCTGTAATTAATTTATTCTTATGTGACTATACTGTATGGGGCACTTGTGTTTATATGAGGATTCCACTACTTTATTACACTTGCACCTTATATCTAGGCCTAATACACTACTCTGGTTGAGAAAAATAAGTTACTTCCTACATAAATATACAAATAAATTAAAATTATAATCTTTACACATACAAAATGGAAATGGCTTTGGTGAGGCTCAAACCATAAATGACTACATGTAAGGCATAAGCTCTAACTGCTACACTAATGCACTTATGCTTATTCTGGATATCTATTGCTTTTTAACTTATTTTGCAGTTTCAGCTGGCCTAAGCATAGCTAAGCAACGGGCAGACTCGCACAGCTATGCTTAAACTTTATTGCATATTAAAAAAAAAATTGGTGTTTTTTTTCATTTGTACACTTCAGTATATCCATGCTAATGTTGAACTTGTTAATCTAGCAACTTTCTGGCTTTGTAGGGATGATTGTCCCTTATGGCTTTGTGCAGATTGCTTACTCTGACGGGTTGGGAGGTGTGTGCTATGTGCTTACGCTAAACCTGTTATTCTATCAAGTTTCATGGCATTGTGGGACATTGCCCTTTATGGCTCTGTACAGATTGCTTATGCTGACGGATTGGGAGGTGTGTGCTATGTGCTTGTGCTAAACCTGTTATTCTATCAAGTTTTATGGTTTTCTGGGACAATTGTCCCTTATGGCTTTGGACAGATTCCTTACTCTGACATGTTGGGTGTTTTATGAGCATTCTCGCTCATTTTACATTGCTGTACAGCAATTCTAGTACCATTTACATATTGCAGCACTGAAGCGTGCCTTCATGCATATGCATGGCATGCTGCTGTGCTGTATGGGAACTGTACCTTCAATACAGGAATAAGCTATTCTTGTATAGAAGTTTGCTGAATCCCGGGGGTTATATACTCACTACAATGTTCCATCTATGTTGTCCGTTTTCATTCTTCCTCAAAGTGGGTTCTGCTCTGATCCTCGGAACTGACTTGGCCACTACAATAACTCGTGGGAACCAAAAACTCTCGAGCTCATCCCTTACCCACAATTCACCTATCCTAATTACCTCATATTGAGTTTGTTGATAGAAAAAGACAAACACTTTCATGGAGACTATATCTGGAGCTGTAAAAATATACCAAAAAGGAAAATGATCCATTTATCACCTGTTCTTCCAGAAGTCAAGGGTAGGGGGTTAGAGGTTGGGGAATTGAGAAGGAATGAAAATGGACAACACAAATGGAATGTTATGGTGAGTACCATAATAATGTGATGTTGTCAATTTTCACTCTATCCTCAACCTGTGGGACAGAGTCCTCAGCTGCTTTATATCCTGAGTGGACTTAAGGAAGGATGCTTCTAAGCACCATTGAGCTGAATGATATCCAGTTTGTAATGAGTATGGTGGGTAGCCCAAGTTGCTGCTGCATGGATATCATCCATGGAAGCTCTAGACAGGAATATAGCTGACAATTCTATTGCCCTGGTTAAATGGGCTTGCAAGGGTTTTAACAAGGATATGCTCAATTTGGTATAAATTAATGAGATAACATTTGTGAGCCATCTGGGTAAAGTTATTTTGGTCACATGTTTTCCCAGTCTGGTATGTAACTTCCTGAAATCTTTTGTTCTATAAAGATAGAATCTTAACTGTCTGTGAACATTCAGCAAATCTAAGCAATACTCACCTTTGTTAGAGAAATTGGGGAAACATACTGGCAGGTTAATACATTGGTTGATATTGGTCTTTGAAACCACCTTAGGTAGAAAAGAGAGGTTGACTCTGAGCAAGACTCTCTCTTTGTAAAAAAATTAGTATGGAGGTTTAGAAGACAAAGCTTCAATCTCTTAAATTTTTCTTGCAGAAGTTACTGCCACTAAGAAAATTGGTTTCCAAGTCAGGAACTTAATATTGCACTCATTAGCTGGTTCAAAGAGAGACTGAATGGTTGCTTGCAACACCACATTCAGGTTTCATGGAGGAGAAGGATCTTTGTAAGGAGGCTTGAAAGGAAGAGTATCCCTCAAAAAAGCTTTACAAAGCTTGTGAGAAGCAACTGAGAAGCCTTGAAAGCCAATGTGAAAATTGGATATAGCTGCTAATTGTAGTTTGATTGTGGAAGCCGAAGCCCCTGCATAAAAAGCTCAGCTAGAAAGTGTAGAATATAGTGAATTGGAGCTGAAGAAGGTTCAATGTCATTTTGGAGCACCAAATATACAAATCTCTTCCATTTACTAGATTAAAACGTTTGTGTAGAAGTTTTATGAGAAGATAACAGTATGTATCAGTCAGGGGAAGGATGCATTGGTTGTCTGACTACTAATAGAATTGGAGAAACCAACCTATCAGCTTGAAATCTGGAATGTCCAGATGAACCAAGCCTATCAGGTGAGACAAGAGATCTGGAGTTGGATCCAGAATCCAAGGCTGTCAAATTAGGTGAGGCCAAAGGGAGGGGAACAAATCTGGCAAGGCCAATAAGGTGCAATGAGGATAACTGTGCACTTCAACCTGATTGCTTTCTGTAGGAACTTGGGAATTAATGGAATTGATGTAAAGGCATATATGAGACCAGGGGGCCAGTTGTGAAGAAGAGCAACCCTTACTAACTCCCCCTCTGGGGGTGGTAAGGTTAAAAAAGTTGCTGCACTTGTTATTTAGGGGAGAGGCAAATAGATGGCAGCATGGCTGACCCCATCTTCGGAATATCCTTTCCGATATTTTCTGAATGAGTGAACATTTGTGAGGTAAAAGTATGCACCTGTTCAATTTATCTGCTGTCACATTGGATTTCCCCAGACGGTGCATTGCTATGAGAATACAGCTGGATGAGATCACCCATTGCTACACTGAAACAGCTTCTCGACACAATGGGTAGGATCTGGTTCCGCCTTGTTTGTTGATGTACCAAACTACTGACATGTTGTCCTTTTGAATTGCAATTGTCTCTGAGGGAAGAGCATCTTGGAAGGCCTGCATTGCTAAAAGCACTGCTCTTTACTCTAGGATGTTAATGTGCAAATTGGCCTCTACTGGGGATCAAGTGCCTTAAAGCCTTAAACCATCCTCCCCAGACAATGCTCCCCCCAACTGGGAAGCATCAATGGTCACTGTGGCCTTGGGCTGAAGGGGAATGAAAGGACAACCCTGCAAAACTTCATTCAATTGAATCCACCAAGTAAGATTTTTATTGCAGATACTGGTGATTATAATTGGCATTGACATTGGTTGATAAAGAATGGACTATTAAATTTGGCCAAGGGAACAAATGTTATCAATGCTGCCATGAACCCCACCACCTGAAGACCTAATCTTGCTGGTACTTTGTTGCTGTTGATTATTCTCCTGCCTTGAAATTGGAATGTCTCCATTCTTTTGGGGGGAAGAGAATGCAATTGGAGCCTTTATGTTTAAGGAAGCTCCTATGAAACCCTGTGTTTGTGTTGGTTCTAGGTGAGATTTTTCATAACTTATGGTTATTCCCAGGAAAGAGCATGTTTGGAGAACATTTTCCTTTTGCCACTAGCAGTTGATGTCGGGTTATGGCAGTGATGAGCCAGTCATCTAAATATGGAAGCACCCAAAATCTTTGTAGTCTCAATTGAGCTGATACTACTGCCATGCACTTGGTGAACACCATGGAGACTGTGGTGAGGCCAAAGGGCAGTGCTTTGAATTGGCAGTGACTAGCTCCTAGAAAGAAGTGCAAAAACCTTCTGGATTGTCTGTGTACCTTTATGTGGTAGTACATATCCTGAAGGGTTATCAAGGACATCCAGTCACCCTGTTCCAAAAAAAGAAGAATGGACTGAAACGTGACCATCCAGAATTTGGTTCACTGAACTGATTTGTTTAGATTGCTGAAATCCAAAATCTGTCTCCCGCACCCTGTCTTTTTTGGCACTAAAAGAACCTTGAGTAAATCCTGGACTCTCTTTTGTGTGGTGTGACCTCCTGGATAACACTTTTTTATAGCAGCTTTTGTATTTGTAGTGTTGCTTGTTCCCTTTGACTTGGTGGAACATCTGGGATTCTTTTGTAACTGAACGGTGGGAGGGAAAATGGTCTAATATAACTTCTACATATTATCCTTTGCACCCATGTATCAGAAGTTATCTGTAGCCAGGCTTTCTGATGCAGGGACCAGCGACCCCCCCCCCGACTTTCTCCAGCGGAGGACAATCAGGCCTCCTTTCAGGAGTGCTGAAAGGGTTTACCAAAGAAAGAATCTCTGCACCCTTGGTTTTGCAGGCCCCCCTCTGCTACAAGGTTGGCATCTCCCATTAGAGTTCTCCTCGTTGCCCGTGGGAGAATCACCAACATGTGTGTCCTGAGAAGACCCTTAGGATTTCCTGAACCACATTTTTCCACAACTGCATTGATTCCTTAAGAAGGATCTTTGCTGAGTGAAAAAAACATACACCCACAGCAGAAAGGGTTTTCCCATCTTTCTCACACCTGGTCAATGTGTCTTTAACTTTAAGACCAAACAATGACATGCCATCAAAAGGAGCATTGATGAATTCACACTTAAAGGGCTCTGCAAAATCACACAAGTGCACCCAAGTCTGTCTCCTTATGGTAATACCTGAACTCGCTGCTCTGGTCATCCCATTGGTTGCATGCGAAATGAGACTCATGGAAGAATTACAAATTGAATTTAGGGTAGCCAACTGAGAGATAACCGACCTCCAAACCTCTTCAGAAATGGCTCCTGAGAGGGTATCTGAAACTTCATTAATCAAATCCCTCTGTAGTCTGGTCAATTGTGCCTGGTAGTTCAAAGACCATAAGACAAAGGTCGTCGATGCATAAACTCACTTCCCAAATCTAGCCATAATCTGAGCCTCCTTGTTGGCAGGATGTATAAAGGAACTTTCCTTTGCTAGTTTTTTTTTTTTTTGTGGCTGCCACCATGATCACCATGACCATGGCATCCGCAGGCAAACCTTGTGTCCAGAATGGCTTATCATCAGGGGCAGTGAACATTTTGTCTGGTCTCCAGGAGATCGGTTCAACGGAATCATGGGTCTTTCATCCCCACCAAGAGATCAAGTTAATGAGCTCATCAACAGGCAGAGTTACCCAGGAAGTAGATGGTGGGTACCAAAGGCCTACAGGTACACAGAGTTATCAGCCGAAGGACTGGTGGACTTCCAATCACCTCTCTGCTTAAGGATTTCTAGGATGTCTCCAAATAAGACATCATCAGGAGGTGACTTTGAGGATCCTTCGCCCTCATCGAAATCCTTGTCTTCTGTGATAAATTCTTCCAGACAATCAAAGTGCTTCCTCTTGCACTTCTTCTTCCTAGGGACTTTCTCAGTGGGGGTGTTCTGGGGAGATATGGCTCCAAGAGGTCTTTAGTTCTGACTGAACCGAAGAACTCAGAGCAATCATTGAATCTAAAGGATGTCTTTGAATCTGATGTAGTCGGCACTGAACAGCATGGAACCATGGTCTCTGAAGCTTCCAATGAAGTTAGAGGAGGAATTAAAGGAGGGGTAGTTGAAGACTGAAGTCCCTGATCCTTTGGGGTAGGAACCAAGGTGGTCTCTCTCACACCTTGTACCCAGAGAATTTTCCTCACCGATCTCCCCACGTCATCTTCAGTAAGACTTCTGGAAGAATGAGTAGACATTACAGACAGAGATCTGGGTCTTTTCAAAAAAGGAGAAGGAAGTCTGTCTAGAAATGGATCAATTGTAGGTGAATATCAAGTCCTAGGTATGAAAAATGCAGTGGAAGATGAATCTTTAATTTGAGGTGGTGGTTCTGAAGAACATGGCACTGAAACATGTCTTTTTTCTTGACGTATCAGAATTGAAGACAATGTTGGATCTGAATACTGACTGGTTGTACTCTTTGGTTCCGACAATTACATCAGAGCCATAGGCTTGGACAATTTAGTTCTTGGATCTAAAGGAGAAAATGGGTTCAAACTCAGAACTGAGGGAGAAGTCAGAGTCGAAGATCTTTTCTTCTTAGCTTACTCTGTAACCTTAGTAGAGGACGAAGAGGCAGGAATAGAAACATCATATTTACCTTTTTGTTTTTCTTTAGGTAAAGAAGTTTCAGATATAGCTTCCCTAAAAGAGGAGGGAATAAGTTCTTATAGAAACAATTTGTTCTCTCTCTATGAGAGCATGATGTCTGAAGGACTGGCAAATGGAGCAGTCCTCCTGAAGATGGAGGGGCCCCAAACAATATATGCATAGAGAACGTGAGTCAGAGTAAGGAATTTTGTAACCATATTTCACACAGAGCTTAAAGCCTGCTGGGCCTTTTTCTTTATTAACCATTGAAGAAGCAACTACATACAGACACACACATGCTCTCCACAACAGGTTTAGCAGAAATACAAAAACAGTAAAACATTTTTTTTGAAAGGGAGATATCAGCTATGATATTTTAAAGCTACACAAAGTGTAGAGGAGACAGAAGGAGGGAGAGACTTCAGCAATGATATTCAATAGCTACACGAAAGTGAAAGTGTAGAAGAAATGAAAAGATAGGTTTATAAAGGGGGATATTAGCAATAGTATCAGAGGGTACTAACATGCAAAAGGGTAAGATTTTTTAATAAGAGAATAAAGAAAAGTAAGGCATATGATAAAAGGAAAAGAAACAAATCACTTCTTTATTATTAATTTTTAATTATTAATTGGTTATTAGATATTGTACTTCTCTGCACAAAAAGTTTTCTTTCGAATTAAAAAGTTTTACCCAAGAGGCAGATCTAAATAAGCATGAGTGAAAGCATTGCAGATAAGCTAGATTTATTAATTTGTAACATACAGAGACATTTTGAAGTAGGGTTGATTTCCTTATTTTTTTAAGTTCTCATATTAATTTAAAAAATACTGTTATTTAACTGATAATCTGCTGTACACCAACAAGGACAACATTTAGTTTCTATATAAAAATACCAATCACACATAACCCAAATTACAAAGTCCTCACTGATGTTTGTTAAAAGACCCATAGCAGACCAGCATTTCAGTTTTTCACCCAGTCAGATTTTACTTCTTGATTTCCCGCACACATTTTCTCTATCCAATCACTCAGATAATGGATAGTGTAGTATGTGTCTTAGACAAGTTAGCCTACATATTTTATTAAATGGTTAACACCTATTGGTACACATTTATATATTTATAAAAACCACCAAACACATGGACTCCAATCACTATATCCTCATAAGTGCATTTATAAGTTTTTCAGAGTTCTGTGTTATTCAAGTTTTACTACTGAATTTCCTGGCTGCAAACACTTCATTCAATCACACAGAAGCTGGAAGCAAGATAACCATTGGAATACTAAAAACACATATATTCTTCTAATATATATTCTAAGAGGTATTTAAGTTTTAACCAATCAGAATTATATATTTATGTTTCTAAAGAATTAAACAGAATGTTGATTTTTTTTCTTCGTTTTTGAAATATGTATAAATGCAAGATTTATTTCTAGTTTATTTATATAAGCACAACGCTTATCTGCTGATTTATGTAAGTTTCACCCAATAAAGATTTGTTGTTCTGCTGCTAAGAGGTGAAGATATTTTTAATTGCAACAAGATTTGTTGTTTTGGTATGAAGAATGCTAAGCTATTTTTATTTGCAAAAGTAAAGACATTTTGGTCGCTACAAATTTCTTTTTTACTGCGGTGGTGGTGCTGCGGTAGCATTGTCGCCTCACAGTAAGACGTTGTCCTGTTTGATTCTCAGCTAGTGCGTCTTTTGTGTGGAGACATGCGTGAATGGGCGTACCTTAATTGAAGGTTGTGCGTCAGGGCTGGCAACTCGGCACATAAAAATCTACTGCCAATCATTAGCGGACCAGAGTTCCGCTGTGGCGACCCCTAACCGGGAAAAGCCGAAAGACACAACAACAACAAATTTTTTTTTTACTACTGTTTGGTATTTAATTTACAAATATTTCTTACTACTGCTGCTTGGTGTTATAGCTTAGCTCCAATAGTTCAAAATGCTATTCTTTCATATTTTTATACTTCTTATTGTCCAAAAATGCATGCTGATGGAAAATGCGTTATTCTATTAACTTTTTAAGTGAAACAGAGTAATATTTAAAAAAATGTTACTGATTTTGAGCCTTTATCCTAATATTATTTTTGGATTTACCAAGAATTCTTGAGCAAAGAAGATGAGAGTTATAGTATCTGGTGTTCTGTTCTGCCCGCTTTGATAAAACTTCCTGAAAGAGAAAACCATCCCTTCTTCTTAAAATGCAAGGTATGCATTGAGACTGGTCACTCTGAGATTATGACTTCTTGTGCTTACCTTGTTCATGTTCATTCACCGATTATTGGCTTATCCTAAAAGGGGTCATATCACAACCCTGTTTTGGATTAAGAACATAATCAGAAAATGAATATTTTTTTCTCTAATTTTTCCCCAACCAGTGGCAACTATTATGGGGCCTCCAACACAGTTAAGGAGGATTAAGGGAGCCCCCTATAGCCATGGGTATTGCTAGAGACATAAGTTGGCTATAATGTTTGTTATAGTGGAAAGAATGCCATCCAGCAGGAATAACTAAGTCAAGGGCACTATGTCAGTGATGAAACTATTTTATGAAATTGTAAAGCCTGTTACTTAACAAAACACAGTTACTATCACCAGAGATATAATTTAATTTTAAAGGTGATATAAAAGTTATTATTACCCATCTGGTTTATTAAGTACACAGGATTAATGTACTAGCATTTGTTGCTTTGAGAAACATGTTGCAAAATATCAAAATACAATAACTCACTGTGGTTGGGGGCCCCTAGGACCAGTGGGCCTACAGCAACCACAGGGTTTGCTGATGCCTAAAGCTGGCTACGAATGTGGATCTACACTAGAGCTGATCTTACTACTGGATAAGAACTCTTCTGAACTGGTGGCAGAGGAAGTCTCATAGTCTAAGCACATCCATGCCTACTTTAGCCTAGAACTGCTAAAATATGGTCTGTCAGTCTTGACTTCAGGAAATACTGCCTTGCTATTTATATTCCTGCTGAACCTTTTCCCCTGTTCTCCTTCTTCTTCTCCTTCCCTGAGGATATAGTTGTCCCATTGATGTCCAGGTAGGAAAATACAGAAAGTCTTTATATTCAGCTCTCCACAGAGTAACCCTGTATCATGTATGCACAATTTTACTAAGGGAAAAGAACCTTGGTTTGACTTAGAAGACTGCTTTTTCAGATTGAGAAGGGCAGAGGTTCAAACATCACTAATGGCATGTGGATCTGTGGGTGTGAAAAACCTGGATATGGATAAGGATTTGGCAATATACTAGACTGAGATCACTCAAAATAAGGCAGCTTATCTGACAAAGGAAGAATAATGGAATAACTGGCCATGAGCTCAACTTGCTTCTCCAACTAAGAAGCCTCATCATCTCATCAGCATTAGTTGGGTATTGAGTTTTGCATTGACTAGATTAGCAGTCAGAGTTGGCTTTCTTCCTTGGACCTCATGGGGACTACTCTAGTCACCATCAGGATTAGTTCATTGTTTTGCACAGTGTATGTCACTCACACTTAAGCTCCTATGATCTCAGATGTACGCTACAACTTGCCAGTTGGATCCAAAGTCCTCTTTTAGGCTGGATTGGATGTGTTGGGCCCAGTGGTTCACCAGAATTCAGATTCCTTGTTGAGGATCAGGTTTTCCTTAAAGGAGGCTTTTGCTCCTCCAAATCACAATAAACCTTCTTTTGACCCTAATGTACTCAATAATCTCTGTCTAACCTCCAACCTTCCTATTCTATGTAAGATTATTAAGAAAGTTGCCCATGTATGGCCCAGTTAATGATCTCATGGACATTTCACTCTTGCCATAGGACTAAGACTGCTGTTATTTGAGCAGCAAATGATCTCCTGTTGGTCAGAGATCAGGGGGTTTATTTTGTTTCAGTCCTAGTGGATTTCTCTGCAGCATTTGTCACTGCCACTCACAGCATTTTGATTTATTTATTTATTTATTTATATTTGTTTACCAGGAAAGACCACTGGGCCAAAATGAGCCCATTTTCAGTGGAGGCCTGGGGAGAAAAGCTCCAATAAAAACATGAATTTACAGAATAGAATTAAGAATGTAACATATTAAAATGGCAAAAATAAGAAGGTTTTACAGACATAATTACATAGACAAAACACTTTTGTGTAAAACAATAGCAATATACACTGACTAGATAAACAGCAAGAATTGGCACTACACAAGCAAAAATAAAATACATACAGAGGGCTATACATATGTTAGGTAAAAAGAATAAAAAAAATGACAGAGTTGAGAATCTGAAGTTGATTGTAAACAGCTATTGTAGTATGTTATACAAGGAAAGAATAATTTAAGTGAGAAGTAGTGGTATGAAAGGGGTCAGGTAACGGGAGGTTGAGATCTGAAGCATGAACAATTTTGACCTCATGTTGACCTCTCTATGTCTTGCTTCACTGGCCACACCCAGAAATTGTCTTTGGGCTTAAATTCCTTTACTCCATTTCCTCTGTATTGCAGAGTACCACCAGGCTTGATCCTGAGTCCTTTACATTTCCTGCTGTTTACGCTCCTAATGTAAGATCAGATTAGGTGAAGAGATTTAGCATACCACTGTTATGCAGGTGGCATCCAGCCATACCTCTAATTCCTGCAGAGCAGTATGACAAATGCGCATTCCACAGACAGTGACCAGAGATCATTTATCAATGGCTGAGAAGCTTTCTCAACCCATCCAAAACTGTGGCCGCAGTACTTCTTGGTACTTTAAGAGAATCTTTAGCTTCTGCCTCTTCCTTCCTATATCTTGTATGGTGGCAATAACTTTGAATTTGTTAGTAAGGAGTGTGAGTTGTACATGATCCTGGACAACTGGTTGACAACTGGTTGACAAGATTAACATATATCGGCTATGGTGGAATCATATGGCCAATTGCAGAACATCTCCAGGATAGGGCACTTATCCCTCAACCAGACTTCTCAGTAACTGTCACGTTCCATCTAGGACTACTGTAATGCCTGCCACCTGGGACTTCCTTACACCAAATCTCACCATTTGTAGTGGGTGTAAACTAATGCAAAGCTACTTACGATTACATTATGGTAGCATCACATTATCTATGTTCTGTATACTTGTCCAGGTTATTTATATTTCATACATTTAAAATCTTGTTGCTGGTGTATCAGGTCATACTTACCTGTGAGGAAGCTTATAGTGCTATACTGTTCTCCCTGATCATTATGTTCTGATAACCATAGGCTGCTGTGGTTCCATAGGTATGACTGGAAACATGTGCCTACTTGTATGCCAGGCCCTGCACCTGTGAAGCCTGTTTCTACAGTGGATAAGTGTATGTTCGCTTTAGGGAGCTTCTGGAGATATCTGAAAACATTTTATTCAAACTGGCCTTCTATGACAGAGGGATAAGTTAGATCTGAGTTTTCCTTTTGTGCCTTGACTCTAATCCTGGGTAGGAGAAGAGAGATGTACATTTCAGCAAAAAATAACGAGCTTGTAAACAGATTAGACAGTAATTATATAAATTATTAAAATCAGTACTGAAGTGGTACACACAGCAGTATTACACAATATTTGTTATAAGATCAAA
>NC_056744.1:107394669-107447169 GCF_019279795.1 Protopterus annectens
TAAACTTTTATCAAGGATAAATTCATATTTCAGTCCATCCATTACATCCGGAACAATCTTCCACTACATGTCAGAGTAGCATCATTGCCACCATCTAAGTAAACCTAAGTAACTGGGTGGGCAGCATTAAATAACCCCCGGTCTATTTTGTCTTGCCCTCCATGAGACTGTAGAGAATCTTTGAATAGGGTCTTTTGGCTAGGCTTCTAATGGCCTGCTGACTAACTGCCTAGTACTTACCTATGAACCTATAATGATTTATATTTAGAATGTTGTACCTCTGTAAGAATTGTTCCTAAAGATTGCAATTTTTTAAAAGTTACTATATGATCTTAGTCTTAATGACCTTTTCTAGAATGAACTTAGAGATTTCTTCAATGATGTTGGCTCGGAACTTCTTTTAATGAGATATAACATAGCTTCTATTGACAAATGATTTTTAAGGAGATATTTGACTTTTTAACTAGGCTGTATAATGTAAAAATTAATACCTTGTGCATTTTAATGGATTTAATACTGGAAACATTTTTTTTTTATTTTCAATGGTTAATATCAGGATTCAAAGGTATAGCCTCTTTTTCTAATTCATTTTTGCGGCTGCTGGGAAGAAAGAATTTCACTTGAGTTTGTTGTTTGATCGGATTGCTTTTTATAACAGTTTTGCTGATGACATTTTGTTTCAGTTGAAAAGACACTGATTTAAAATGTAAACAATTTGTTTCTTATTTAAACCATTCATCTACTTTTTCAGATTGTACTCTTGTTATGTAAGCAGAATAGTGAATTTTCCGAGCCTGCTGTTGGACTGGATCTCTGTAAATATTGCTTTGAGAGTTCTCGTTATACAATAACTACTTTTGTGAAAAAACTACTTACATTGTAGGAGTAATAACCCCCCCCCCCCCATTTATGAAAAGGAATATTCCTTGTGGACAGATGGTATTATTATTCAGACTAATGAACTGAAATGATGTTTTTCAAAAATAAATAGATCTTTTAATTATGTATATTAAGTTGGTCCAAACTTGTATTGAGATTACAGGTAAATGTGATTTTTTTTCACCTATACCATTAAAAAGAATGCAATCCTTACCGTCACAAACTAATGCCAGACATTAGAGTTTCCTTCTTCCTATTGTCCATATGATGCATGGTGATGATAGACCTACTGCTCCACTAACTTTTTTTTAAGCGGGCTGGAACGATAGTTAAAAAAATTCTCCCTGGTGTTATATAGTGTTCCTCAAGGCTTTTTCTGTAAGCCTTGAGAATGACCATTGAAATGTATGGCACTTTTCACAAGTGGCCATACCTCCTTCCATCTCAGTTGACCCCTGATTCCATAGAATGTCTACAATTTTGCCTTATACCTCACCAGTCTCTAAATTACAGACCATTATAGTCAGTCAGTAATACTATACATTAGAATTTTATAGTTCTTATAATCTAAAAAAATGCATTTGCTGCAAGAGTTTCTCTGTTGTGCAGATCATTAAAGTACTGATATGAGATACTCCTTAAACTAAGGGTATTGGATTTGAAGCTTCCCCCCACTGTTTCTGTTTTTTTTAAGTGACATAGGATAATAATTAAACAGTAGCCCTGTCATCTATTGTTCAGCCCCCCCCCATACACACACATCATACATCTTTAGTGCTATAAAACTGCTCTATTAACTTTTTTTCCAAGTAGCTAGTGCCCTCCCCAATATTGCATGATTTGCTTGATGGGGAGTTTACATGTATGACAATCCAACATACACAAAACAAAGAAGCCTCCCTCACGTGACAATGCTCATGCACACAATCACCCATACAGATACACACACACACACACACACACACACACACACACACACACACACACACACACACACACACACACACACACACACACACACACACACACACACACACACACACACACACACACACACACACACACACACACACACACACACACACAAACATACACACCTACCCTGCCTATTCCTTAACTCCCCTATTGTGACCAGTCAAGGAATTCATTCCTCAACATATACTCACACATGCAGTCAGACACATTCACCCACCAAGTACCTTGCCGCTAAACTCCTCAGCACTAACCTCTAACTTGATCTCACCCTTTGAAAGCAATGGGTGACCATGAGCTTTTAGCTGTGTTCATTAATACAAGTTTACACAACTGGCTGAGCTAAGTTATACAGCTAAGTAATTCCCTGAATCATTCAGCTGTATAAATGCCTTGCAGAGGCATTTCCAGGGAACAATATACGGCTAATCAGTTCCCCAATCACAAAAATGATTGCCCTTCAGACTCAGCTTTATGCCGTCACTATCCTACACAATCACACTCTTTTATTTCTCTGTTTGTTAACTAGAGAGGCCAACTGAACACAATCATCTCATTTCAGGGGCAACCCAAGAACACTGGCTGATTAAATGACTCATTCAGAGACACACAGATGGAAATGAAGGCTGAAGGAATCAAGCTACGGACTACGGAGAGCAGCGTATTAACAGTTCAAAACCGTAATCATCCCCACACAATGCACTGATCAAGGCAAAACATACAATAAAAGTCAGGTCTATATCATTTCACCAAAGCCTCAATTTGTCGAACCCCTATTCATCGAACTTAAAAAATCGAGGATCACTTCAGCGAACACTTAGACCATCGAAAAGTTTTCCAAGGGAGAAAAAACACTTGGCCACCAGAGTGATTGTAAGACAAACTATATAATTTTAAACTCACCAAGGGGGGGGGTTGCCCCCACACCCCCCAATTATATATACCAAGTCCAAGATCACAGTACATTGGGGAATAGGGTAAATTTGTAACAGCGGGCAACTAACTTCCTTCCCTGGGAAAACTTTTCGATGACATAAGTGTTCACTGAAATGATGTTCATTTTTTTATATTCGATGAATAGGGGTTTGACGGATTGAGGATTCGATGAATTGATACGGACCCATAAAAGTCACCCCAAGATAAACCAATGCTAAAAAAGTACCATATTTTAAACAAACAACGCAGTCAATAAAGCAAATTAACACACATTTAATTCAGATATAATAATTAAGCAATAACTGCAAAAATGAATGCAATGATGAAAATAAACAATAATCAGGTTATAATTATAAAAATAAAAGCAATGGCAATATATCACAATTAAAACAATGCTACAATGTATATTTTAGTTGGAAAATTGGATAATGTTGGAAAAGGGTGTCCAGCAGTGAAATATCACAATGGAGGATGTTGTTCAAACTTGAAGAATAGTTTCGCAATTTAAGTTGCAACTACTTCCATTGTAGCAAATCCATTGCCAGACCACACATATTAAGTGCACCAGTACCCTATAGCACTAGTCTATCAGAACTGAACCTCAAATGTACTATGTAGCCAGTTCATAAATTAAAAGGTCTTCTTGCCCCCACACAATTCTTGTATCTCACTGTTACTGTATTAGATGACCTGGAGCCTGAAAAAATATAAATAAATAAAATAAACAGAGATAAATAGTACAATATAGGTTCATAGGTTGGTACTAGGCTATCGGACCTAGGGCCTATACAAGCCTAGCCATAACAATTCCTCTGGCTATTCTTCCCACAATATTTACTTCCCTAGACCCCTGTCTAGCAGGGGGACTGACGGGATCCCCAGGGTGAATTTCCTATCTCCCATCCAATTGTCAAGGTTCCTTTTGAAGATGGCCAAAGAGGTGCTCTGCTTAACATGTATGGGCAGTCTATTCCAGAGTCTGGGGAGTCTTTGGGTCAGGAACCTATCCCTCCAGCATGTTTTGTTCATTGTGATGACAAGGTTTAGATCCCTGCAGTGTGTGGCTCTAAGGGATTGGGATTTCTTTAAATGTAGCTTGCCCAACTGCTCTGGGTTTGACATGGCCTTGTATGTTAAGCAGAGATCGCCACTGAGTAGACGATATGCGGCAGAGTATAGCTGGAGTATTTTTAGACGGTCAGCATAGGGCATCTGCTTTAGGCCTGTGATTCTTTTAGTGAGTTATTTCTGCGGCCTTTCCAGTTGTTGCAGATGTCTTGAGAGATACATACCAAACGGGGTGTTGTATTCTGTAATGGGTCTAATGAGGGATGAGTACAGTGGGACAATGACCTCCTTTTTTCTGGATGAAAAGTCCTTAGTGATGATGTGTGCCACATAGAAGGATTTCCTGACTTGTGGTGATGTGGTTATCGAAGATGAGACCACTGTCCACCTGTGTCCCTAGGTCTCTTACATCACTTTCAGTGTTTAGTGTACTGCCACCTGTGTAGCAATTCATGGGTACATGTTTTTTCCCAAAGGGGATAACTATACATTTCTTGGCATTGAGCTTGAGTCCATGGCTCTGGCACCAAGCATCTGTTTCTGTAAGGCCCTTTTGTAGAATATCCACATCATTTGGGGATTCAGTAATGACTCCCAGTTTGCAGTCATCTGCAAACTTTGTTAGCCAGAGTCCCTTAGTGCTGGCCTGTACTTCAGAGAAGTAGATGCCAAACAAGAGTGGTCCCAGGACTGAACCCTGAGGTACTCCACTTGTCACTTGTCTGGAACTGGATTTGAAGTCGGCTACTTTTACAGTGTGGATTCTGTCAGTAAGCCAGTTGGCAACTTATCGGGTGACAAAGGGATTAATGCCCAGCTTAGTAAGTTTATCTATGATTCCAGAGTGGGGGTGGTATTGAAGGCATTGGCAAGGTCCAGATAGGCTGTGTGGACTGCCTTACCTTCGTCCATTCTCTGGAGACTGATTTGAAGAAGTCAATCATGTTCAGGAGACAAGATCGGCCCTTCACAAACCCAAACTGGATGGGGTCCAGTGTTTGAAGGTTGCCAATCTCTTTGTTTATAAGTTCCATGATAATACATTCTATGGCTTTGCAGATCAGGTTAGTCAGACTGATGGGGCAGTAGTTCCCAGGATCCAAAGTGGATCCCCTCTTTTGGAGTGGGATAACTGTAGCTGTGCGCCACTCAGTGGGCATGAAGCCTGAGGTGAGGCTATGATTAAACATGACACTTAGATGATGTGCCAGTTCATTTTGTAGTTCATGGACTACACAGCCCGGGATGTCGTCTGATCCCATGGATGCTGTATTCTTAGCTTTGGAGAGTGCGTTTTTTACCTGTGTGGCTGATATTACCAGAATTTAGCAATCATTTGGTATTGAGATGGGCCCTTTAGGGGGTGAGAGGGGGGTGAAGTTGGCACTGAATCGATCTGCCAGGATATTGGCAATATCCTTGGGATCAATTTATTTAATGCCATTCTGTTGTAGCTCAGAGCAGATCTAAGAATTGCCATTTAGATTCTTGACATAGCTATAGAATGCCTTGTGGTTTTGTTTGGAATCTTTGGCAATTTTATTTTCGTAACTAGCTTTGGAGGATTTTATGAGGGATCTCAACTTCTTACTGAGGCTGTTAAGAGAGTGTTTTGCATCCTGGGATTTTCCTCTTTTTATTGATGTTAAATAAGCATGAGCAATGAAATTTGTCACTTCCCCACAATTCCTAAGTTTCAAGCAACATAACCTGGAAACTTGAATATTTCATTATTTATTGTATCAAAAGGTTAGTATTTCTCATAATAATAATGCACTAAACTTAGCATGACTACATTCTCCATGAAATTACTCAACCCGCTTTGCTTACATTTTCTAACAGTCTGAATCATAACTCATAAGAAAGACACTACAACAAAAATGCCTGCAAATAAAGACAAATACTTTGGTGAGTTTTTATAATTGTCAGTATTGCACAGACAATGTCAGATCTTTCTTTGCAGTGACAGTAACTGACATTCCTGACAAGGGAACAAGGGTACAGCTAGAAACTTAAAATATGTGATAACAAAATAACCACAGCAAAGGCCAGAAGGCATCAATACCTACAAACAGTCAGATGACTTCATTTAGTGCTTCAGTCTTTTTCTGCCTTAATTTGCACTTAAGGTTAACGGTATCATTAATCTCCAGAGTAACATGAGCATTCAACCCAACATGCCAATTATATTCTTTAGAAGCTAATAAATTATTAACATCTCCACCTCTAATATTTACATATACATCATCTAAAACATAAAAATACAACTCTAAAATCCTGACATATTAATGCATGCTTTGCAAAATCATCTTCATATTCCTGTTTCTGACTGCATTGTACTCCTCATACATCCTTTCATTTAACTTCCTAATGGTTCTGTCCACATAAATGGCAGAACCTTTGGAACAATCACATTTTCTGACATACAAATGAAGTAACCTGAAGACACATATTTTTGCTATTGATGAAACAACTTGCACCATCTTTCTTGATGTAACTACACTGATGGCAAAACAAAAAAACACAAGGGAAAGTCCTCTGCTTATTTGTATTTTTAACATATAGATTTTTACTATGTATTTTATTTAATATCATATTCAGTGTGAAAATATCTCCAGTTATTATTAATAATGCTTTCAACAATTGATGCTTCAATGGTAAAAGGTAAAATAATAGAAGCATTTTGAATCATTCATGTAGTAGTGTCTAAACTAGCATAATCTTCACTATATGTCAAAATAACTGACTTATAATTATCATTTCTTTCACTTATAACTTCTTCTAAAACTTTATCAATTAAAGTGTCCAGATGCAGTCTTTCTAAAACCTTAATCTTAAATGTGTCAACTCCATCAAAAAATATTCATCTGACACAGTCAGTATAATAATCCTAATGACTTGACTCTTATTAATATTTCTCTTTAAATATACTGGATGCATGCTGTTAAAATAAAGAAAATAATTATTAGACATCTCTTTTTAATAAAAATTAGTAGAGAGTTTACCAGTGTTAAAATCTTTAAAATCCATAATATCAAAGAAATCAACTTCCTCAAAAGTATGTGTAAAAGTAAGTCATATATAAAAGCAAATATTCAAATAAAATTAAAAAATCTCAAAAGCAACTTCATCATTTGACCAGATCAAAGAATGTAATCAATAAAATTTAGTAATAATTTAATATTATTATTTTCATATGATGAATAAATAAATTGATCTTTCCTAACTTCTTCTTCTTTCGGCTTTTCCCAGTTAGGGGTCGCCACAGCGGATCAACTTGTCCGCTCAATTTTTGGCAGTGGAGCTTTACGGTGTTGAGTTGCCAGCCTGGCACCCAACATTCCACAGAAGGCACACACACACACACTCATGCTTATGGCCAATTTAGAGTGTCCAACACCATGTCTTTGGGATGTGGGAGGAAACCGGAGCACCCGGAGGAAACCCATCTGACCACAGGGAGCACATGCAGACTCTGCACAGAAGGCACCCCAACCAAGGATCGAACCAGAGAACCTCTTGCTTGGAGGCGGCGATGGTAACTGCTGCACCACCATGGCCAGCCAAAATTATCTTCCCTAACAATCATAAAAAAAAAATGTTTGCTTAACTGGGAGCCGCTATTCCCATTACTATGACATCAGCATGTCTAAAAATATCTTTAAACACAAAAATATCATTATTCAAAACCTGATATAAAATGTCTCTTAATAGGTCAAGTTCAATATCAGAATAATATTATTACTACCATTTGATACCTTTATAACTAGATCTAAACTGCTTCTATTTGGTATCATGAATACAAAAATTTTATACCCATAATAGCTATCATATCGTACTCATCAATTACCACCGCTTTAATTTTATTAATAAAGTCAGAAATATATTTAATACAGGATTCGCTTATAATTACTTTCATTTTAATGTATGCCACAGAAATATAGCCAGTGGTTCAGCTTTGCCTCCTAATGAGCCACTTAAGGTTCTAAAGATGGGTTATCAGGTGATTTATGTACTTTTGGTATAGAAAATAATGTTTAATCTAGGATTTTCAACAGTAAAATAATCTGTCTATCTGGCCCAATTAATTTTTAAGTAAATAATTTCAAGATCCATGGAAATTAGCCTATCACTGTACTTTTCTTTTATCAGATCCATCATCAAATACAATTTCCCCTTTGGTATGTACAAATCCAAGCATATATTGCCCAGCTGGAAAGTTCTGAAAGATCCTTAACTAAGAAAATTAAAGGCCTTAAATCATTCAACTATCCTGACAGATTAGAACAACTCTGTTTATAGTTAATAGCCAATAGGCTGTTCTGAGGTGACGTGTTTTACACTTTTTAAGTCAAGAAAGATCCAACCCTATTTGAACTCCTATTTGTTTGCAAAACCAGTGGCCAAACACCTGCACTATGGATCTAAATCGGTACCAACAAATATACAAACCATGCTGGAAGGATAGGTCCCAATCTCAATGTATTCCCAGCTACTGAGATAATTCACACAAAGTACTACTTTGTCCTCCTTTAAGGATAGTCTTGATAATTACACAAGTAGACATAAGTTCATACCAGGGTTATCATGCATGTTCCTATTCAATTTTGGATGTGAGCATTGTTAAGTGCTTGAAAAGGTTGGCAAGAACTTTTAAGTATATCTTCCAAAAGATGTTTATGACTAGGCATCTTATGGTCCTTGTGATTGCATGCCTTGTATTGTTCCTATGTTACTCTGTCTTAGCTGAGTTGACGTCAGGCTGGTGAGATACCTTACTGTTTTACATGAAAGAGGTGCAAAGAAAGGGTAGTACAAGAAGTTAGGAAAATGAGGACAGCAAACAGAAAAACACACACGAGGGGCATGTAAGGAAAGCTGTCTGGGAAGGAGATAGGGCACAAGAAGTTAGGGAAATGAGGACAGCAAACAGAAAAACACACACGAGGGGCATGTAAGGAAAGCTGTCTGGGAAGGAGATAGGGCACAAGAAGTTAAGAAAATGAGGACAGCAGGCAGGAAAAATGCACAGTATGGACATATCAGGAAAGTTGTCTGGGAAAGCGATAGGGCACAAGAAGTTAGGAAAATGAGCACAGCAAACAGGAAAACACACAGGAGGGACATATAAGGTTAGCTGTCTGGGAAGGAGGTGGAACACATTTTTTGAGGACAGAGGTTTCACAGTTTAAATATACAGAGAGAGAGAAGGTAAAACATTGATTATTTAAAGAGGGTTTTAAAAACCAATAGTGAGTTAAGTCTGATGTTACCAAAATGTTGATACTTCTCTTATAAGAAGGGTAAAAATTTGAAGAATTTTCTGGTATATAATAGATACTAGGCATACATTTCAGTTGTATAAATTTTTGCTTCATATTTTTGGTCTCTTCCTCATAAAACTTGTAGTTTTCTGACAAACCATTTAATGATTGAAGTCATTAAATAGTGACATATGCTGGAGTTTCAGGTTTCATATCCTTTAGAAAATGCATACTAATGCAAAATGTATTGTTCTAACAACTTTCTAAATTTCAAACCTATCTACAGAGATAGGTATCATCAACCTAACCAAGCTATCAACAACCTTGAGTTCAATGAGGATTTTAATTTCTTGACTTTGGCTAGTAAAGACTTATATACAGTCATACCCCGGGATATAGGGATTGGATGGGTTCGGGAATTCCTATTCCTGAAAGGAGTTGAAGGTCAAGAGGTAAATCATGATTGAAGCACATTTGGAGATAGTATTATCTAACAACTATATTCTGTTTAACAAAGAGTTTTTTCTTCAAAAATCAGGGGTAGCAATGGGTTCACTCTGTGGCAGTAGTTTTGCCAACTGTGTTACGGCCTCTTGGGAAAGGCAGTTGCTTTTCCAAAATGCAGACTTCAGGGAAAACTCCATATGGTACACTCATTATCAGGATGACATGTTTTTTTTTATATGGAAGGGTGATTATAATACAGCATTGGATTTTGTAAACAATATTACACGTTTAACCAGTTTCTTGCAGTTCACATTCCAATTTGGAACAGAAGCTATAAGTTTCCTTGATGTACAACTAAATAAGGACAGAAGTAATTGGAGGTATGTAGCTAAAATATACAGGAAATCCACATATTCAAGTTCCTTCCTTCATTTTGAGAGCTGTCACCCATTCCATCAGAAGAGGGCGGTCATGAAAGGGCAACTGGTTAGAACAGCCAAGATGGTATCCTCTGATATAGACTTTCATGAGGAATGTGACCGATTAAAAAACATGTTCATTAGAAGGGGGTACCCGGAAAACTTTTGGATCAACTTATGTTAGAAGTTAGCAGGAAAAGGAGTATGGGACACTTTAAACCAATCCTTTGGAAAGGGCATGTGGAGGATCACCAGGTTGAGGCAATCCAACATGAACCACAGCCTGACTCATTAATAACCACCAATGCTGTGGGTAGTTATAATACTAGTTTCCTAAACCCTTTTTCGATGGATGCCCCCGAGTTAAAATACATCCTAGTTAAGAATTGGGCATTTATAGCTGAGGATAGCACCATTCTCAATGGTTTGGGGCATAGGCCTTGTATTACTTTTAGAAGGGGATGTAATTTAAAAAGCATTCTCAAAAGGAATGTACCATTAAGGACAGAGACTTGGGGCATGAAAAAGTGTGGCCAATGCCATTATTTCAAGTATATTAAGGTTGGGTCTGACTTTAATATTCATCATAAAATATATAAGATAAAGGGGAAATTTAATTGTGAAACAACAGGGGTAGTTTATCTTTCTATGTGTCAACAATGCAACCGTTTTTATATAAGAAAGACCGAGCGGCATTGAAACAAAGGATTTATGAACATCAATATCAGATTACTAGACAGTTTAGTGCTAATGCACTAGTCAGACACATAATGGAATAACCCACACATGGGTTTAAATACAGTATTATAGAACAGGTTGGTAAGAGCATTAAAGGTTGCCCATGGGAATTGAAGTTAGAAGAACAAGAGCTTCTATGGCAATTAAGAATGAATGCCTATGTTTTCCCAGGATTAAATGAACATTGTTCCATTAAATGTGTATTGAAACTAAAGTCTCTAGAAAGATAGTAGGAGCACTTTATTGGAAGTTTAATAGTCATTAATTTCAATATGCTGTAAGCAGATTAGGATGTAGTGAAATGTGTTTTTTAAAGTTGTGTCTGACCATGATTTAAAGTTTAGAATTATTATTTTATTCTTTTGTTTAAGTTTCTTATAATATTTAGGAGGCATGGAGTTTTAAATATTATTGAGTTTTTATAGGTTGTATTTTAATTTGTATTAGTATTTAATGCTTGGAATGTATGTATGTTTATTTTTTGTAAAGGTGTATCTAGCTTTAAAAAAGGATGAATTTTAGTTAATTACCAATTAACACAATTATTTAAGGAATGTGATGCTGGGAAATGTTGTCTGAAGAAGTTCACTGTATGTTGAATGAAAGCGCTAACAGCAATAAACCAGTTAGGATTTAAGGAATGCCTAGTCTGCCGTCTTTTTACCTATTTTTAACTTTCTAAATTTATTACAACAATATTTAAAATCTGTCCCTGATTTTGGGTCTTTGTCCCAATTTATTTTTGGCTTTGTCCAGATTTCTTGCACTTAGAAGTTGAGTGATATGCTACTGGGTAAAAGAAAAAGACTGCACATGAATATCAGTTTGAGAACTATGAGCACAATTCCTTGTGGAAGTGTTTCATATGTTCATAGGTTCATAGGTTCATACTAGGCTATCTGCCCTAGGGCATTTATAAGCCTAGCCAGAGAGTGTTTGGCTTTCGCCACCCATTTTAAATTAATTTTGCTATGCCCTTTTTTGAGGTTGGTATACTGTGCCTCTGTCTAACAGTGACACAGAAGTGATACCCGGGGTAAACCTACGATCCCCCATCCACTCATCAAGATTCCTCTTGAAGAGAGTCAATGCGGGACTCTGCCTAACCTGGACTGGGATTTTATTCCAGAGTGAAGGGAGCCTCTAGGTTATGAATCTGTCCCTCCAGCATGTCCTATTTATTTCAGTGCTGAGGTTCAAGTCTCTCAAGCGCGTAGCTGGTTGGGATTTGGATTTTCTGAGGTGCAGCATGTCCATTAATTCCGGGCTGGACATGGCTTTATACGTCAGGCACAGATCGCCTCTGAGCAGGTGGTATGCCACTGAGTAGAGCTGGAGTTTCTTTAACCGGGCAACATATGGCATCTGTTTGAGCACTTTGATCCTCTTGGTGAGGTACTTTTGGAGTCTTTCCAGTTGCTGCAGGTGTCTGGTAAGGTACATCCCAAAAAACACAGCATCCATGGGACCTGATGGTGTCCCCGGCTGTGTGCTCCACGAACTCAACGAGGAATTAAACCCACAGCTAGGACAGCTGTTTAATCATAGTCTTACCTCTGGATACGTACCCAGGGAGTGGCGCACTGCAACTGTGGTCCCACTTCACAAAGGCGGTGCCTCCACCGACCCTGGAAATTACCGGCCCATTAGCTTGACAAGCCTTATCTGCAAAGCCATGGAGAGGATCATAATGGACCTCATAAATAAAGACATAGGGAATTTGCAGACTTTGGATCCATCCCAGTTTGGCTTTGTCAAAGGCAGATCATGCCTTCTAAACTTGGTTGACTTTTGAAACAGTCACCAAAGCCATTGATGAGGAAAGGCAGTCCATACAGCCTACCTCGATCTGGCGAAGGCCTTTGATACAATACCCCACTCGGGTATCATTGAAAAACTCATCAGCTTAAATGTTAACCCATACATCACAAGATGGGTTGCAAACTGGCTGAGTGACAGAACCCACAGGGTCAGAGTTGCTGGCGCCATGTCAGACTCAAAGCCTGTCACAAGTGGTGTACCACAGGGCTCAGTCCTGGGCCCACTCTTGTTTGGCATCTACTTTTCCAAGTACAAGCAAACACAGGAGGGTTATGGCTGACAAAGTTTGCAGATGACTGCAAACTGGCGCCATAGTAGAAAACACATCTGACACAGATATCCTTCAGAAGGGTCTCACAGAAGCGGATAACTGGTGCCAGAGCCATGGCCTAAAGTTAAATGCCAAAAATGCATAGTCATACCCTTCGGGAAAAACAAGGTTACCCTAGCTACCAAATAGGTGGCAATCCACTGAGTACAGAAGAAGTTATCAGGGACCTGGGGACCCAGGTTGATAGTAGTCTGTCATTCGACACCCATGTAGCTAAAGTAGTTAGGAAGACCTTCTACATTGCCCACCTTATCATGAAGGGATTCTCATCTAGATCAAGGGAGGTCATAGTCTCCCTATACTCATCACTCATCAGACCAATGATTGAGTACAATGCCCCATTCGAATGTATCTGACCCGACACTTGCAGCAGCTGGAGAGGCCACAAAAGTTCCTCACCAAAAGGATAAAGGGTCTCAAACATCTGTCCTATGCTGCCCGACTGAAAGAACTCCAGCTCTATTCAGTCGCTTACCGCTTGCTCAGAGGTGACCTTTGCCTAACATACAAGGCCATGTCAAACCCAGATTTGATGAATATGCTTCACCTCAAAAATCTAGATCTGTCAGAGCCACAAGGGGGAGACTTAAACCTCGACACGGCTATTAATAGGACATGCTGGAGGGATAGATTCATCACCCAAAGACTCCCTATGCTGTGGAATAAAATCCCGGTATATGTGAGGCAGAGCACCTCGCTGGCCTTGTTCAAGAGAAATCTTGACCAATGGATGGGAGATCGCAGATATACCCCAGGATTACCTCAGTGTCACTGCTCAACAGAGGCACAGCAAAATAATGGGTATAGTTCCCCATACTAAAGGGGTGGCGTAAGCCACAAAACTATGGGCTAGGCTTGTAAATGCCCTCGGGCAGATAGCCTAGTATGAACCTATGAACCTATGAACCTATCCCAAAAGGGGCATTGTACTCAATTATGGGCCTGATGAGGGATGAGTAAAGAGGCACGATGACCTCCCCTGATCTAGATGTGAATCCCTTCATGATTAGGTGGGCTATATAAACTGTTTTTCTAACCACTGTGGCCACGTGGTTGTCAAATGAGAGATTGCTATCAACTTGGGTCCCCAGGTCCCTAATTACTTCTTCTGTACTTAATGGATTACCACCTATGTGGTAATTTGTGGGCACTTTATTTTTGCCAATGGGGATGACTATATACTTTTTGGCGTTTAGCTTGAGGCCATGGCTCTGGCACCAGTTGTCTGTTTCTATGAGCCCCTTTTGGAGGATGCTTGTGTCGGCTGGAGAGTCGATTATAGCGCCCAGTTTGAAGTCATCTGCGAACTTGGTGAGCCACAGTCCTTCCGTGTTGGCCTGTACCTCCGAGAAATATATACCGAACAGGAGAGGTCCCAGAACTGAGCCTTGTGGGATGCCACTTGTAACTGGTTTGGATTCTGACATGGCTCCAGCAATTCTAACCATGTGGGTTCTGTCCTTGAGCCAGTTTGCAACCCATCTAGTGACATAGCGGTTTATATTTAAGCTGGTGAGCTTATCTATAATGCCCAAGTGGGGTATTGTATCGAAGGCTTTTGCGAGGTCCAGGTAGGCTGTGTGGACCACCTTCCCCTCGTCAATGGCCTTGGTGACTGTTTCAAAGAAATCGACCAGGTTTAAGAGGCAGGATCTGCCCTTAACAAAGCCGAACTGGGTAGGATCCAGTGTCTGTAGGTCCCCAATATATTTTTTTATGAGGTCCATGATGATCCCTTCCATAGCTTTGCAGACCAAGCTAGTCAGGCTTATGGGGCGATAGTTTCCAGGATCCATTGAGGCACCACCTTTGTGGAGAGGGACCACTGTTGCTGTACGCCACTCTTTGGGTACATATCCTGTGGTAAGGCTGAGATTGAACAGTAGTTTTATGTTTGGGTTTAGCTCTTCTTGGAGTTCATGTAGGACGCAGCCCGGGATACCGTCTGGTCCCATTGATGCTGTGTATTTTGCTTTGGAGAGGGCGGCTTTTACCTGAGCATCTGAGATGTCAGGGGGGGCAGCACTCTGCTGGGATAGATATTTGCCCTTTTGGTAGGGAGGGGGGGAGAAGTTTGCGCTGAACCTGTCAGCTAGGATGTTGGCAATGTCTGTGGGTTCGGTGTATTTTTTGTCATTTTGGACTAATTCTGAGCATATCTGGGAATTCCCACCCAGGTTACTAACATAACTAAAGAAAGCCTTGTGATTATCCTTAGTGTCCTGTGCAATTTTTCTCTCGAAGCTGGACTTAGACGATTTTATGAGTGCCCGTAGTTTTTTGCTAATACTGATCAGAGATGCCTTCCTTTTTTGGGATTTTGCTCTATCATGTAGTAGCTTCCTCCTTCTATTGTATAGTTTGTTTATGGCTGGAGTCCACCAGACAGGATGTCTGCCTTTGGAGGATTGGGTCTTGGTTTTATTTGGGTTTGCATGATCCATGCATTCCTGAAGGTGTTCATAGAATGCGTTTATAAAGGATTCTGCGGTCTGGGCCTTATTTTCCACAGGCCCGGGGGCTTTGAAGGATTCCACCTCAGTTTTGAGGAGTGTGAAATTTGCTTTAGAGAAGTTTTTCACTGTGGTTTTCTGGGCAGGGGCTGGGGTAGGGATGTGAATATCCAGTGAGATTAGTTTATGGTCTGATCTTACCAGTGAGGGATACACTTCTGGTCTGGAGCATAGAGTCCCCATGTTGGTGATGATCAGGTCCAGTATGTTTTCCCCTCTTGAGGGAGTGGTAACAAGTTGTTCCATAGCATTTGAGTTTATAAATTCTAGGAACCTTTGAGCTAGGGTGTTGGTGCCAGAGTAATGCTCCCGGACTATGTTTGAGTAGTTGAAGTCGCCCAATATAATGGTGTTTGGAGAGACCTTCATATTTTCCAGTGTTCTCAGGAAGGCCGAGTGGGGTTCCTGGGTTTGGGAGGGTGGTCTGTAGCAGGCTATAAACTGGAAGGCAGTTTTACCCACTGTTAGTTGCACATGGATAGTCTCTGATGCTTCGTTCTGTGCCACCAACCTGGAGGTGTGGGTATCTTTGACGAATATTGATACTCCCCCTCCTTTTCTGGTTCGGTCCAAGTTTTGGGGCCGAAAAGCATGGTATGAGGTATAACCTGATAGTGCTGGGGTGCTCTTGGGATCCTTGAACCAGGTTTCTGTTACTGCACAGATATCAATGTTCTCCATGCTGAGGAGAGTTTCGAGTGCATGCATCTTGAGGTTTAGACTTCTGGCATTGTGTAGCATTACTCTTAGTTTCTTATCCCTTGTGATACCTATGGAGGTGGGTTTGTCTTTTGAGCCTTGCCTAAAAAAGGCAGTATGGGGGTAGCAAGAGCCTTTGCCAATATCCGAAAGCCCAGGGGTGACAGGTGCAAGCCGTCCCTAGCGAAGCATCGTGGCTTGTCGAGCATGTCATCCCAGGCTGACAGGCATTGGATCCCCTTTGAATGACACCAATACTTAAGCCAGTTGTTGAAATTGATCATCTTGTCTTCATATTGTGGCATCATTCTTGGTGAGGATAAGATGCTTCTCAAGGTCAGGGTCATACCGGCCTGGGCCACATGCTCAGAGAGCTCCTCTATGTCTCTTTTCATGTAGTCCAAGGAGGTACATCTCAGGTCATTCACACCAGCATGGACAATGACTGAGTCATATTTGTACTTGCCTTGGAGTGACCTGAGTGCTTGTGTTATGTGGCAGATCCTAACGCCTGACAGGCAGCTCACCGTGACCTTCTCCTTGTTCAGCCTGGTGAGCGGGACGTCAGTGTGCCTGACGATAGAGTCACCTATTACAAGTGTATCAGGTGTGTTGTTTAGCCTTAAGGGCTGTGACTGTTTGGCACACTGGTGAGCTATGTGTTGCACGTGTTTTGTTTTGGGGTAGTGGTTGCTTGGGTGTCTGCTTTGGAGGTCTCTGCTGCTTAGGCAGATTCTTATTTAGAGCCTCCGAGTATTTTTTTTGTGTTTATGTGTTTGGTTTGCTGTCGTGGTAGGTCTATGTGAGACTGGAATTGTAGTGAGTGTGGTTTCCTTCTCCTCCTGACAGGTTTCGCCAGTACTGAGTTGAGAGAGCTTAGCCTCCAGTTTGGCTATATGATTGCCTCTCTCACATGTGTTAGAATTTGTTGGGAGGAGGAGAGGGTTGTCTGTGTACATGAGGCAGTTGTAACATTGCCTCAAGATTCCCAGATTCACCAGCTGGACCAGAGAGGAGATTGACAACTGACCTTTGGACATGCTAGAATAGTATTGGGAATTCCTTTATAATTGAAAAAAAGGGCCAATGGGAAACAAGGTACTCAAGGGGAGTTTGTGAAGGTGTAGTGCTTTTAATTTTTTAGTGCTGACTTACATAATTGCTTTAGTGAGCAAGTGCCAGGTAACTTAAATGCAATGTGTTGCAGGTAACTTAAATGCAAAAATGACAAAAAGTAACTTTCTTTCAAGTGAAACAAGGAAATAAGTACAGTAAGTAATGCAGATGTCACTAGGGATCCACAGAAGTGCTGAAAAGCCGCGTTTTAGGTGGAATTAGCGTTTCAGGGAAATAACAAGCAAACAAGCATACAAACAAAGCTAGATTCAGCAGGCCTGGATCTAGTCTATGCTACAGCAAACAAGGTGTACCAATTCCAGTAAGAAACAGTTCAAATATGCAGGAACTATAAGCCTTTAACCAGAAATTCCCAGCTCAGAAGGGCAGAGTCCAGCCTCTCCTCCCACAAGAGTGCAGACCACGAACCTTCTTAATGTAAAATAACTGGCCTGAAGCCCAAGTGCTTAAACCATAACTAATACACTTTTAGAATAACAGACACTGAGCCCTCAATCAGCAGTTCCTAACTTAGAAGGATGTAAGCTACCTGTCCTGCCACCACAGTGCAGGCCACAAACCTTCCTAATGTAAAACAACTGGTCTGAGCTCAAGTGCTTAATCCAAAAGACTTAGAATGATAGCTACCCTTTCATCAAGTTACTACCAAGCAGTAATAAATACAATTGAATACTTTAAAGAATGCCTGGATTAGTGCTCAAGTTATACAAACAAAGCTAGATTCAGCAGGCCTGGATCTAGTCTATGCTACAGCAAACAAGGTGTATCAATTTAGTAAGAAACCGTTCAAATATGCAGGCACTATAAGCCTCTAACCAGAAATTTCCAGCTCAGAAGGGCAGAGTCCAGCCTCTCCTCCCACAAGAGTGCAGACCACGAACCTTCTTAATGTAAAATAACTGGCCTGAAGCCCAAGTGCTTAAACCAGAACTAATACACTTTTAGAAAAACAGACACTGAGCCCTCAGTCAGCAGTTCCCAACTTAGAAGGATGTAAGCTACCTGTCCTGCTACTACAGTGCAGAGGACAAACCTTCTTAATGTAAAACAACTGGTCTGAAGCCCAAGTGCTTAAACTAAAAGGCTTAGAGTGAGTTACACCAAGCAGTAATAAATACAATTGAGTACTTTTAAGATGACGCAAAAGCAAAATAAAGTAGGAAGAAACACAAATACAGTAAAAGCAGATACATTTATTTATTTATTTATTTATTTTGAGAGAGCAAATGAGATGGGCCCAGGAGGAGTATCCAACTGCAAATTTACAAGAGGGGCAGACAGTTTCAAAGCCACCAAGATTAACACCAAGACAAAAACAGGGAGGGTGGGTGCGGACCTACTGAAAAAACAGTCAACTTCTAGCTAGATATTGCTCAATGCAACACAAACAAATTACTTTAAAAAGTGCAGATAAAAGTTACTTAGCTACACTTATGCATTCAAGTTGATATCATGCAGGTCTTAACCGGCCAAAGCTCACAGTTTAAACAGAAGATAATTCACTGTACCACTTGTATAAGACAGAAACTGAATAACAATGAAGGAAACTACTACCCCCACCTATCACTGGCTATGCAGGTTTTTAACAAGCCTTAACTGAAAATACCACATGCACTACTGAAAAAACAGTCAACTTCTAGCTAGATATTGCTCAATGCAACACAAACAAATTACTTTAAAAAGTGCAGATAAAAGTTACTTAGCTACACTTATGCGTTCAAGTTGATATCATGCAGGTCTTAACCGGCCAAAGCTCACAGTTTAAACATTCATTTGTTGTCACTGAATTTAAATGTATTAATGCTTAAAAAGTAGATGTTCATGGTAGGCAGTGGTAATTTTCAGGAAGAGTTATTTATGCCCCAAAATGCTCTTGTGGCCTGGTCCATATAGGTTATACTAGTAGAAGGTTAAAGACAACATTGCAAGAGCATTTGGGAGATGTTAGGAATAAGAGATGAAATCATTCAGTTGCTAAGTATATGTGGGATTGTCATGGAGGCAGACTTTGTGAGATTAAAGTTAAAGCTTTAAATCAAATAGGAAATAGCAGAATGGATAGTACTGCTACTAGACAGAATTTATTAAATAAGGAAACACTATTGTAATTTAAAATGACATACTTTAAAACCCTTGTGACTGAATAATGAATATGCAACAGGACTGTTTTGTAATAATTTGGTATTGTTTGTTATTGGTTGATTCATATGTCAGGATATATAATATGGTTTTGTTTTTAATTACTGAATTCTTAAAAGGCATTAGCTGAGGTGTTACATTATAATGTATATTAGAATAAAGTGCAGACTTTTTATTGTTATTTTTATTTATTTAGAGGTTTGCTCCTAACTCTGATAAACTTGGCTACCACTGGGGTGCACCACTAATCATACCATATAAGTGGCCTCTATTGGCTTTCTTCTCATATCTAACCATGTCATGTTGCATGTTGCCACACTAACCAGAGATTCTTGGCCTGCAGCTATGGGCTTTTATTTTGTAGGTGCAAACATATCCTCTAAAGGGGGCAATGAGCAGATATTAGGGAAATTCAGTCCTACTGAGAATGATGGGCAAGGCCTGTTGGGAGCAGGGTGTGCTTACTAACATCTAAGAGACTGCATGTAGAACGCGTTTGTCCACAACATCAAAGCCATGGGTTGGAGCCTATAGCCCTGCAACATCTGGCTATCGCAGTGGTAGTGATTTGCACTGCATAGGCATATAGCATTTCCCTGAACAAATCCACAGGTGAAAACATGTATGGCACTGATGCCACCCATTCATGTGATCCACATCTCCACATCCAATGAACATTACCCCCATTGCCCAAAATGTATAGATGACCATGTGTCCTTGTGTCCCTAGGCACCAGTGCAAATGATGACGGCTGTGATCCACACCAGCCTCTCTCCTGTGTGGTGTAAGTGGAGATGTCCGATACATATTATGACTTGACCATGCACTGTCCAGATCTGTCTTTTCATAGATTCATAGGTAGGTACTACGCTATCGGCCCTAGGGCCTATACAATCCCAGCCAAAAAGGTATCCTGGCTTTTGCCACCCAAGAAAATTATTTTCCTGTGCCACTGTCGTGCAATAATTTTTTGGCGCTGGGATCTGGAGATTCTTCTCTTTCAATACCTGGTAATCAACAAGAGGTAACAAAAAAGAAGACTCTCTCACCTACAATTCGAATGCAAAATGGTACAGACCGGGTGGGACTTCCTGATGAGATCCTATTGATGGAAGCCGATCTGCAGGAGCAGCCTGGTAGAGCGCACACTAACCAAAGTAATGGATGTACAACGCAAATGAAGAATTTCAACTTTAATGCGTGGACTGAGAAGCAGTTTGTTTTCAAGCAAGGTACTTTTTTAACTTCCTTAGCTCAAAATGACAATGTGGAAAGAGATTTGAAAGAGCTAAGTGACAAATTGTATGTTTTTAAGACTATGCAGCTAGAGATTGAATACTCGAAAGAATGCTCACGTGTATAGCGTGTTCCAAAAGGCTTGCGCTGTTTCAAATTTCCAAACAGCGCATTACCAGGAACTGATTTATACTTAAATTTGGTGAAACTGTTTGACAGAACTGGCCTAGAGGTCCTTGACCTCATGATTAAAGATTACGAGCTTAAAGCTAGTGATTTACTTACTGAAGTAAATGGTTTAAATGACTCTATGGTTAAAAAGAAAAACTTTTTGAGTGTAAAGAAGGAATATGATGGGATTTTTAATGAGGTTGACCAACATTGTATAAAGGTTATTAATCGTAAAATAAGAAAGTTAGAGCGGGCTATGGCTGAATATAGGGATGGGCTGGCCTATCCGATTCCTGGCAAGGGTAGGATGAACACAGGTCATATTACAGATATGTCTGATAAACCAGTATTTATTGACAATGAGGTTGACCCTGTTATGGATCCACCTAGAAGAAGTGAACATTTAGCTCAAAAAGAGAACAGAAACATACACCAGGGTTTTCATGTTCCCCAGGGCAGACTGAGGGGGAGAAGTACAACACATTACCAACAAGGATGGAGCAGGCCACGCAGATAAATGATACTGGTTTTGAAAATTACATTGAACCCTTTAATTCCCCAGGGCATGTTGAAGGGGAGGAATATAATGTACTACTCACAATGTTGGAACAGACTACACTGTTAAATGACACGGTTTTTGAAGCTAGTGTTGAATCTTATAGTTCATTGTCAGATACAACTGAATGTAACTACAAAACTACAGCTAAAAACAATTTTACTATTTACAATTTTACTGACATTGATGTGAATATGGACTTTTTTGAGGGTAAGATGCTACTCAAGGTCAGGGTCATACTGGTCTGGGCTACATGCTCAGAGAGCTCTTCTATGTCTCTTTTCATGTAGTCCAGGGAGGTACATCTCAGGTCATTCACACCAGCATGGACAATGACTGAGTCATATTTGTACTTGCCTTGGAGTGACCTGAGTGCTTGTGTTATGTGGCGGATCCTAGCGCCCGACATGCAGCTCACAGTGACCTTCTCCTTGTTCAGCCTGGTGAGCGGGACGTCAGTGTGCCTGACGATAGAGTCACCTATTACAAGTGTATCAGGTGTGTTGTTTAGCCTTAAGGGCTGTGACTGTTCGGCACACTGACTTTGTGAGCTATGTGTTGCACATGTTTTGTTTTGGGGTAGCGGTTGCTTGGGTGTCTGCTTTGGAGGTCTCTGTTGCTTTGGCAGATTTTTATTTAGAGCCTCCGGGTATGTTTTTGTGTGTTTATGTGTTTGGTTTGCTGTCGTGGTAGGTCTATGTGAGACTGGAATTGTAGTGAGTGTGGTTTCCTTCTCCTCCTGACTGGTTACATCAGTACTGAGTTGAGAGAGCTTAGCCTCCAGTTTGGCTATATGGTTGCATCTCTCACATGTGTTGGAATTTGTTGGGAGGAGGAGAGGGTTGTCTGTGTACATGAGGCAGTTGTAACATTGCCTCAAGATTCCCAGATTCATCAGCTGGACCGGAGAGGAGATTGACAACTGACCTTTGGACATGCTAGAATAGCATTGGGAATTCCTTTATAATTGAAAAAAGGGCCAGTGGGGAACTAGGTACTCAAGGGGAGTTTGTGAGGGTGTAGTGCTTTTAATTTTTTAGTGCTGACTTATATAATTGCTTTAGTGAGCAAGTGCCAGGCTTTAGAGTAGGAATAGGGTGTTTATTATGAGAACTAGATCAGTTCTAAGGGAAAACGTGAAGAGCAGACTTTGTGGAGCCGAATTAAGCGGCATTGCCCAATGCTGCGCTATGCACAACATCGCGCAAAGCCATGCTAAAGCGGGTTTTATACAGGGGGGACTTGAAAGAGCTAGAAATTGGCCCAAAACGGCCAATAGACTACCAGATTCTTGTGCTGGGAACACTCCTCCAGGGATAGATAGGCTGATCTAAGCTCTCCACTGCCACTGGTGAACAAAGAAGCCTCCCTTTATCCAGGAAAGGAAATGGGCAACACAGGAACTTTCCAAAAGTCCAGAATACAGAAAAGCCTGTATTTGGACTACTCTAGGTCAGGAAAGATGGGAAACAAGGATAATTTTTTTTTTTCTTTTTTGCAACAAACAGCAGGAAAATGCAATAAATATGTAACACGGGCTAGCACACTTGAGTGTGTAGCCTCAACAGGTAATTGCAACAAACAGGGCAAACTTTAAAAGTGCAGGTGCAAAAACAACTTTAAACAGTTTAAAACAGTTCAAGAAGCAGAAATACTTGCATTTTAGCTAGATCGGACAGTTGCCCAGGTAGTATCAGCAAAAAAAAAACACTTTTATCAGGTTAGCAGTCACTCTTTTTAGTGCACTGTCATTCCCTTTGGTAAAAACTCTGTACCCATGAAGTACAACATAAGCAGTAGTATACTGCCGATGTGATTATCAAAGGAGAGACTACTGTCCACCTGTGTCCCAAGGTCTCTTATCACACTTTCGGTGTTAAGTATACTACTGCCTATGTTGTACTTCATGGGTACAGAGTTTTTACCAAAGGGAATGGCAGTGCACTTTTTGGCATTGAGCTTGAGGCCATGGCTTTGACACCAGGCATCTGTCTCAGTGAGGCCCTTTTGTAAGATGTCCACATCGTTAGGAGTTTCAATTATGGCTCCTAGTTTGCAGTCATCTGCGAACTTCATTAGCCAAAGGCCTTCTGTGTTAGCCTGTACTTCAGAGAAGTAGATACCAAACAGGAGAGGACCCAGGACTGAACCCTCTGGTACTCCACTTGTCACTGGTCTGAAGTCGGATTTGGAGTCTGCTACTTTCACAGTGTGGGTTCTGTCAGTGAGTCAGTTGGCAACCCATCTTGTGACATAGGGATTTATACCTAGTTTAGTGAGTTTATCTATAATTCCAGAGTGGGGATGGTGTCAAAAGCCTTGGCAAGATCTAGATAGGCTGTGTGAACCACCTTACCCTTGTCTACGGCTTTGATGACTGCTTCAAAGAAGTCTATCAGGTTTAGGAGACATGATCTGCCTTTTACAAACCCGAACTGGGTGGAGTCCAGAGTTTGGAGATTATTTTATTTATTTATTTATTTAATTTTATTTTACATTTGTTAACCGGGCTAGTCCAACTGGATACATGTCCATTTTCAGTAGAGGCCCAGGGAGATAAGCTCCACATTAAGTAAATAATACAGATCAGCATAAAAGAAAAAAGAAGAATTTTCAAATAAGAACTTAATATTGAGAGAAGTGAGTACAGAGTTTATGACAGGAGTACAGTACTATAGAGAAAGAGAGTACAGAGTTTAGCACAGCAGTACAGTACTATCGACACAAAGTCTAACACAGAAATACAGTCCTATTTACATAGTAAAGGGTATGACATTAGTGAATACAGAGTTTAATTCAGCAATATAGTACTATTTACATGGTAAAGGGTATGATATTCGACATGCTGTATGTTAGGAATGAAGGCACAGATTTAAAAAGTGAATTCAGGTAGTCTTAAAGTATAACTTAATGCACAAGAGAGTTTGTGTGTATGGATTTAAAACAGAATGTTATACTCATAGTAAAAAGATAGTTAGTCTGTATATAGATGGTAGAGTTTTGCTAATAGCCAAATGAGTATACAAAGATCAAATACAGTGATATTGATTACCAATGTCTTTGTTTATAAGTTCCATGATGATACATTCCATGGCCTTGCAGACCAGGCTCGTCAGGCTAATGGGGGGGGTAGTTCCCAGCGTCCGTGGTGGCTCCCCCCTTGTGGAATGGGATAACCGTCACTGTGCACCATTCAGCGGTAAGATTGTATGGATTATTTTGTTCAGTATCAACACTGCACTGCCATTTTGTACATGTCAGGGCTCCAAGAGATGGACTATATGTTACTGCTTTGCATTGGTTAATATACACTTGGCATGACACTGTCTCAGGTTGTTATGGACGTTGGTTGGTGTCTTTAAGCATCATTTTCATTACTGCTGCTGGTGTATGATACTCTGGAGTCTGTGCAAGGACATGCTGTTGTGGGTGTGGTTGCTCCCAAGACTAATGGCTGGTCTGCCTGCTTCTTCATAATTATATTAAGTAACATGCAGCATGTTACAAACAATTTGCAGAATGTGGCACAAACATACTACAGTGTCTCCTCCAGACATGTTTATGCAGTGGAACTGCACCTTCAGCAGGTTAGACTCTAATTCTACTGTCTTCCTGTTTTGTCCACGGGTGGTGTTGCACTCTCTCTCTCTACTATACTTTTAAGGTTCTGTATGGACATCATCATCCATTGTTTGTAGGTATCCTGTATGCCATCTGTGGGAAACATAGGCTCTGCCAGGGTGCTGCACAGGCATACTGGTTATAATCCCCTGAGCATTGCTCACTCATTTGCATTTGATGGAATGGTAGCCCATCCTGTTGATGTACAACTGTCCATTGACACCAGCTAGGGTCTTTGTGGCCACATGTGCAAGCTATGCTTCCCAGTACTTCAGGGAGATGGGCGATGTCAAAGAAGCCATATATAGTAGTAACTCTCGCTCTTGTTGCACTTGGGTAACAGATGTATCCTTCCACATGCATCAGCAGTTTATCAAAGAACATCTTGAGTATTCTAAAGAGTGATGCCTATAATATACTTAATTCATCCATGTCTATCTATGAAAGACTGCTATAAATAGAATGACAAGAGGTACACTATCCAATAGGTACAGGAAAGAAACAAATCCCTTTAGATCCAGTTTGTGGTACATATAGGTTAACCAATGCCTATATAATGTCTCTGCCCATCCGTGAAAGGTCTTGAAGCTGCAGGTCCATCATCTTATGAGATGTTATCCTGTTGGCACCATTTTTGCTAGTGCTGCCTGCCATAACATTTTACTCCCAGGTAAATGGTAGTCCAGATGTTGTGCAGACGCAAGCGCAATCTGCATTGGTATTAAATTCAGTGTTCCTTTTACCTACAGTGGTCGTGTTTTTTCTAGCAACACATGCATATATCAGTTGCTGTTGCGGTACAGCTGCCACTACTCTGAACATGCTCATCAGATGCAGCTCAGAAAGCTTTGGCGCACTTTTCAACTTTATATTCAGATGCATCTTCCGTGTGACTTTCATCATGACAGTTGTGAGTGATGAGGCTTTCAGTGAGACATTTTACATCTCATTTTGCATTCATTAGACAGTACTTATTCCTTTGCATGTTATTATGCACTTGCTTGCATACCCCTCTTTCCATGTCTTTTACTTTGAGCCATCTTGCTGATGATAATGATAATACAGGTTCCAGGTGGTTTCTATTGACTTCCTTGTGTTGGAATACTTCACTGTTAGGTGTAGATAGCAGGAAAAGATAATTGCTTAGATGCTCATTGTTGCACTGTTTTCTATAGTTTGCTTCCTTCAATGATATACTGACATTCAGTTTTCTGCTGCTAAGCTTGTTTATTTTTTTACTTGTTCTGTCATCTCCTAAGTTTCTTTTCTTGGTAAATAATAACACATTGCATCAGGTGCTGGTTAACAAATATGCACACTTCCTAATCTACTTTTATATTTATTCATTTAACTGTTTTGTTAACTGTGTAGAGCACTATCAATGGACCTTCTTCAGGCCAAAAGATAATCCACTCCCCCCCCCCCCCCCACACATAAAAAAAGGGACCCAGAAATTGAATACAGTATTTTTTTTAAAAACTAATGAGAACTAAGTAAATGTAAACGATTACACAAGGTAACAGTCAGTTGTTAGTAGTTAGTTGTGAGCCTAACAACAATATGGAAATAATATGAGATCAGTTTATTCAGTATTAGACAATATGTACAAGACATAGGAATACAATTCACAGACAAATACAGGGGCGCACACGGATCCAAAGGCATCATGTGTCTTCTGGGGTGAGATATAAAAGTGGGGTCTCAGCTGTTTTATTGTAACGGACAAGCAGAGTGTCACAGAGTACTTCTTATGCACATCTCCACCGGACTTAATGGACAAAACGGCATGAACGTTACACATGTTAGTTGTTGTGCTCCACATTTGTTGCCTATGGGTTTTACCTATGGAAATAAACCCGTTAATATATATTTTTAAGTAAGGGAATCTAGTAACAGGGTTACGCAACAGAAAATAATTTAAATAGCAGCCTTCCTGTAAAAAAAAAAAAAAAAAAACACTATGATGTCATCCCTGCATGATACCTGTATGTGGGACGCAGCCTGTAAGTCCCCCACCCCCCGTGTATTTGCTGGTGCCATGATACCTGGCTGACCCAAGGACGCAGCTCCTCGCGCATCCTTCTCTCTAACACTGCAGTATGATGCGAGGAGATGCTGGCGCGCGGACACAGAAACATGGCGCTGCTCTTAGAGCTACAGAATTTACAGTAGCAGGGGCTCAGCATGCGAATAGCTCCTTCCCAGTGTCTCATTTCCAGTAATAAACAGGAAAGGAGAATAATAAACTCCTCCAACCCCCACAAACAATCAGGCCTGTCAGACAGAAAACAAAACCTCTTAGTGTTACTCATGCAATCCTCAAGTTAAGGGAGAGTGAATCTGAAGATACCCGAGTCTTCTGTCGGACTGCTGCAGTACACTTTTGCATGTATTTATACCCCAAGGATGTGCTAAACTAAAAACCTGTCTGTAGACTGTTCAGCTACATGATGTTTATAGCTCTGAAGTATTCTTAATTGACTTGGAATCGGATTCTGCACCCGAAACTCATTGAAGCAGCTGTCTGACTCGCATTTGGGGGAACAAAAATGGAGGAGGGGTTGCATCAAGCTGAGTTCATTAAGCTTTCTTCAGCTGGCTAAAAGAAATGCAACATCTGGAGCTGTGAATTCCCTTTTTGTATTTTTTTTTCATTTTTTCCTTCCTCTTCTTTACGTTTTTTGTTTTCTTGTTAATAGAAAAAATCTTCTTGGAGCTTTGCGCTGAGAATGATTGCAAGGGTGCTTGCAATGGTCATGTCTTCTTCGTTTTTCAATCCCAGCTTTGCATTTAGCTCTCACTTTGATCCCGGTAAGTTTTTTGTTCCCTCTTTCTGTTTTTTTTTTTTTTTTTTGTATGCATGCTTTCTTTAGCCCCTTACATCTGCTGATATTTATAATGTTATTTAATGCATTATCTTGTCTTTAACATTGGCACCCCTCCCCCTTTTATAATTTTGCAGCAAATTAACCCTCTGGGCGCTTGGCGTTTGTTTTTATGTTTTTTTATTGCGGTTGATAATATTCTAGAAAGTTGCATATGGTGATTATCTGTACATATTGAGTACAAAATAGTTGAAATATGCTTCAAATATATATTTTATGCTGATGCACATTTACTGAGGAAATTACACCACTGCCAAAGGTAAGTGTGATTTAAAATAGTACTGACTTGAGTCCTATAATCTTTGAACTGCTGAGTTTTTTTATAGAAACACTGTATAGGCTTGCAGATGTTTTACACAACCATATACATAGGTGTATGAAGATAAGCTGAAACCAAAGGCTCCGTATGCATGATGCATTATTTCAGAGACAAGTTTTTTTAAAGATGTTAATACTCTGCAATGATTTTCCGTGACTAGTGTTTTGACTTAAGTGTTGAAGCTTTAAGAGGTTTTGAGTAGCAACATGCAGCAGTTAGTGGTGTATGTGTGCATGTGTATATATATATATATATATATATATATATATATATATATATATATATATACACACACACACACACAGTAAACAGCTAAGGTTCTTACTGGGGCAAGCTGTATGTGTGTGGGAGGAGTGGGTGCTATCAGAAGCAGAAAAATAGTGATATTTAACTGAAAGTGTAGTTGGGTTTGACTGTAATGTCTGTGAAAAATGCATGGTTGCATGTCCTTTAATGGTTTTAATGATAGGGCTAACTGTGCAGGTTTGCTTAGTTTTATTCCTTAATGGCTGTAGTCCATTCTTCAGTTAGAACTAACTGATCTGAGTGATAGGGCCATGTAGCTGCAAACCTTTAGTTACGTTCTCTCCTTCACTCCCATGCCAGCATTTTACATACAGAGCTCCTTAATATGGGGGAATGGATGCGAAGGAGAAATGACTGTCAATGGACTGATTTTAAAAAATATTGTAGTCAGAAAAGTTTATGCATGTTACTTTTTCTTTAGAAGTTGAAAAATAATCTAGAGATCTGGAGTATGGGTTGTGATACTCACATTTCTTCTTTAAAGCACCTCTGCATTGTGTTTAAAATAAACTTTTTACACTGTCTTATGCATCTTTGAGTAGCCCTTTACAGTACAGATTTGTTTAACAGTATATTCATCTGTCTAGTGCTACCCTTCGTCTGTCTTTATTTTTCAGCAGTAAAATATGACTACCTTTTGTGTTTTTCTGCCATGTAATCTGAATACCGATTGGTTGAAAAAATTGTTGTGCCTGAAGCTGCACCGCCACAAACCCCTGCACTGCTGCAATAAGTTCTCCATGGATGGGGGCTGGACCCTGAGAATTTGGCATTGTGACAGAAGAGAAGAGTATTTGTAAGGTTAGGCTAGAACAGTAACAATGTTCCCCTGCCAAATATCTTGCAGCAGAGATGAGTAACTTTGTTTAGACTGACCGCGGAGCAGCAGGCTCTCTCTGTTCTGTATCTCTACAAAAGTAATGAGAGCAATGACATACTGAAGCTGTTTACGCTCAAGCAACTGTGACATGAGCTTTGGTGACGGGTAACTGGCTGAAAGCCTATGTATGTATTATATATATATATATATATATATATATGTGTATGTGTGTGTGTGTGTGTGTGTGTGTGTGTGTATACATATATGTATAATTCCAGCAAACAAATGTATATACACATATATCTGCAAAAAAACGCTGCACATACTGCTTATCAATAAAGTATATAACAGTGCAGCATGACAACACCAAAATATATTTTTCCAGCAAATGACTTGTTTTATCAGGATGCCAAAATGCCACCAAAACAAAATAGGTTTCACTGGATAACATCAGATACATGGAAGAAGGTGGTTGTCAGTTGAAACCTGGTCTGTAATGGAGGGGTTTAAAATTGGTAGAGCTTTGGTATCCTAATGAAATAAGGCATTTGCTGAAAAATATTGGGGCCAGTGGCAAAAGAAGTAGGTGCACTGTATTAACATTTCTGATCCAAACTGACCACCTAAAGAAAATGAAGGGAAGAAGAGGGTTTCCGGAGTCATTTCCAACTCCTTGACTAATGTCCATTTCCTCATTCAGTCAGGTACATACCAGTACAATCACTCGAAATCTGGTTCTTACAAGACAATGCAAAGGCTCAAAAAAGTGGTAGTCAAGTGTATACCAGTACACAAGACACTGCAGAGGCTCAGCAAAGTTATAGCTAAGCGTGCACCTCTACAATCACTCATAATCTGGTTTCCATAAGACTCAGAAAAATTAAAAATAAAGGCTCAGAAAAATTATAGGTAAATGTGTACCAGTACAATGACTTGTAATCTGGTTCTCTCAAGAAAGTGTAAAGGCTCAGAAAAATGATAGCTAAGTATGCAGTAGTACAATCACTCATAATCTGGTTTTCATAAGACACTGTAGAGGCTTAAATAGTGGCAAGTATGTGTGTGCCAGTACAATCAATCTGATCTGGTTCTCACCAGACACTGCAAAGGCTCAAAAAGTGATAAAGCAGCAGTAGAACCACTTATAATCTGGTTCTTACGGGACACCACAGTGGCTCAGAAAAGTGATAGTTAAGTGTGTACCAGTGCAACTACACATAATCTGGTTCTCACAAGACACTGATGAGACTCAGAAAAGTGACAGGTAAATGTATAATATAAGGCATACCTCTCAACATCTTAAGAGTAAGAAATCTGGACAAAGCCATAAAAAGTGGTACAAATAGGGGCAATTTTGAAATATTGCTCTTACAAACTTAGAAAGGTGCTAGAATAACAGGTTTTGCATTAGCATGAATTTTTCTGAAGGGTATGAAGTCTAAAACTCAAATGTCTGTCATTATTTTCTAACTTCAGTCTTTAATGATTTGCCACTAATTTGCCAGAAAGCCACACTTTTATTAAACACGGACCAAAAGTATAAGGCAAAAAATCTGGACTTTCTGCAAAAATCTGTACAGTTGAGAAGTATGAAGTTATAAGGTAATAAGCGTCCATGATTCACAGGGACACAGTTGGGTGTGGTTGCACAGCCAGGCCCTAGTGGTCATTAAACTAGTATATACCTATGAATCTGTAAGCATAGTGGTTCAGAAAAGTGAAGTTTATGCCAGTACAATTACACATAATCTGGTTCTCACAAAATACCACAGAGGCTCAGAGAAGTGACAGTTGTGTGTGCCAGTACAATCACTCATAATCTGGTTCTCACAAGACACTGTAGAGACTCATAAAAGTGGAAGTTATGTGTGTACTAGCACAGTCGCTTATAATATGTTTCCTACAAGTCATCCTTGGATCCAGCTCTAATGGATCTTTGCACAACAACCAAATGAACAGCATCAGAACCACTAAGATCCAAGGATTTAAATTTTGCTCTTGACATAAATAAGACATGTTGGCAAGACAGATATGTGTCTCAGAGGATCTCCATGATCTGAAACAGGCTCCCCATCCATGTAAAGCAGAGTTTGTCCCTGACTCTGTTTAACTGTAACCTTGACCAGCAGATGGAAAATTGGAAATTCACCCCAGGTATGGCCCCCATGTTTCTGATAGACAGAGTAAGATGGTAATACCCAAATTAAAATACCCCCCATAACCTCTAGAAACTTCTTAACTAACATAGCCCTCTCCTAATAAATGTCCATGATGCACAGGCACACAATTGGGTTCAGTTGCACGGCTAGGCTTATAAAGGCCCTGGTGATGTTAGCATTGTATATACCTATGAACCTATGAGCACAGTGGCTCAGAAAAGTGATAGCTAAGTGTGTATGAGTACAATTACACCTGATATGGTTCTCACAAAACACAGCAGAGGCCCAGAAAAGTGATAGCTAAGTGTGCATCTGTATAATCACTCATTATCTGCTTCCCATAAGGCACTGCAGAAGCTTAGAAAAGTTATAGCTAAGTGTGTACCAGTACAACCACTCATATTCTGGTTCTCACAAGACACAATAGGAGCTCAGAAAAGTGATGGTTAAGTGTGTACCAGTATATCACTCATAATCTGTTTTCACAAGACATTGCAGAGGCTCAGAAAAGCAATAGTTAAGTGTATACCAGTACAATCACTCATAATCTGGTTCTCACAAGACACTGCATTGGCTCAGAAGAATCATAGCTAAATGTGTACAAGTACAGTTATACATAATCTGTTTCTCACAAGGCACTGTGGAGACTCAGAAAAATTATAGCTAATTGTATGCCTCTACATTCATTCGTAATCTGGTTTCCAAAAAGGTTTGCAGAGGCTCAGAAAAGTGACAGTTAAGTGTGTACCAATACAGTCACTCATAATCTGCTTTGCACAAGACACTGTAGAGAGTCATAAAAGTGGAAGTTATGTGCATACCACTACAATCACTTATAATCTGTTTCCTACAAGGCACTGTAGTGGCTCAGAAAAGGGATCATTAAGAGTGTACCAGTACACTCACTGGTTATCACTAGACATCAAAGAGCCTTAGAAAAGTGATAGTTAAGTGTGTACCAGTATAATCACTCATAATCTGGTTCTATCAAAACACTACAGAGGCTCAGAAAAAGGATATAGTACTCAGTGTCTCAGACTCTCAGTCCCAAGATGGGCATGAAAACTGTGTTATCCACCAGGCAAAGATCTATAGATATGCAAGTGCAACAAACTTTGATCCCATCAACTACTTCATTATTTTGGCAGAAAAGCTGTAGTTTATGAGGCCATCAGAAATCCATTCCCTGTGTAGCTGAGTAAAAATGATCCTACTTAGCTTGCCAGTCAGGTGACTAGATGGGAAGAGATTCCATTAATCATCTTAGTAGTTGGAGTGGCAGGTTATCTGGATCTAGAGATGAGTCAAGATGTGTTCTAAATGGAAGTTTAAAAATCTCAGACACCTTTTGATTACAAAGGTAGCTAGCTAATCTTTAGCATGTTTATGTGTGTGTGTGTGTGGGGGGGGGGGTGGATTATCTTTTGCTATGCAGATTTATTCAAACATGCACTTTATTCATTTATGTGTCGGATTGTAGTTATATATAGGTGCATGCTTAAAAATGCATTACCCTTTTACTGGACTTGCACTCAGAGGAGGTCTCCTTCCGCATGATGTTGTTAAATGCGTAGAACAGTGGTCAGGTATTTCTGAAAGACGTCCATTAGCTGTATACTCAGAAGCGTGCTAATGCATTTTTAGTTTGTTATTATTTACCACTATGGATTAGGAATTATTTCTCCTGACTGCAGTTCTGCATGACTGTGTTGCACCAGTACTTTTCATTCAGGAGAAACATTTTTCATTTAGACCTATTGCTGTCAGCTCTCTTCTTTTGCTCATTAAGGAGGAATCTGCTTGGTAACAGCAGTCGCAGGTTTGATTTTCTTCTTGCTCAACATTTAGGGATCTCCTCAGCATGGTGACAACTTTGGTTAACATCTCTGAACCATAGTAACTGGATGAGTTATAAGCGAGGATGATGAAGAGTACTGGAAGGAAGGAAAGGAGGGAGGGAGCCACATGCTTGGTATACTAGTTTGGCAGTGGCACTCAACATTTTGCTTTTTCAGGAAAAAATAGCCATTAGAAGTCTTACAGATTTTCCATGAAACTTGCCAGTTGGTTAAAGTATAAGATTACCTTGTAATGACAGCATCCCAAAAGCCTAATCTGCTTACAAACTGAATACGTAGTTTAATTTGCTCCTTAACATAGCCTAACGTAAATTGATGAATACCTGTACTGTCACTGAAGGGAGTCTGATTTTTCAGAGGCATAACAGATAATTGCATAATTTCTTAGTGGCCGCAGTTCTGTTACAGTTACAACGTTTCTGTCATCCACCAGTTTCTTGTATATGTCATATCGGGTCTATATGACTTGGTCGACAGTTCATATGATCGACTGTTTATTTGGTCGACAGTTCATTTGATCGACAAGCATTTGCCCCCTTCCCCAATGTTGTGTGACCCTGGAGTTGATATATATAGTTAGGGGGTGTGTGGGGGGCACAGCCCCCCTCATTGGGGGGTGTGGGGGGCGAAGCCCCCCCACCTAAAATGCTTGTCGATCAAATGAACTGTCGACCAAAGAAACAGTCGATCATATGAACTGTCGACCAAGTCATATAGACCCGTCATATCACATAAACATAAAGTAATAATACAGTGAAAATTCTTGGTTGCAATGATATGCTTTCCAGGTGGAAGCAGGCATTGTAACATCATGAAGCAGAAAGTATGAGACAAAGGATATCACATGACCACACAGCTGGTCAGGAATTAAGTGCTACATTTGGAATAAAATGCACATGTATCTTTAATAGCAAGACTTATTTGATTACCAGGTAGGCCCGTTGGACACACAGTCCCTTTTCAGGGGCAACCTAGGAGCAATGTCTGCTTAAGTGACTTTCTGGAAGTCACACAGTAGGCAAATGGTGGCTGAGGGAATCAAACTCTATACCTAAAACTATAGTTCACAGCCATAATCTCTTTACCAACTGCCAGTACCTACCAATAACTGACAATTTTGAGATACTTTATTGTGTATGTGACCTAAAACTAAAAAATAAAAGGGTGGCTGTGGGGATTTTAGTGGACAGGTAAATCCTAGACTGATTGACAGCAGACAAGCGAGGCTAGGCAGTTATATAACCTATGTCATTTAGGTAATTCCATGCTGTAGGCATGACCGCTGTCTTAGGTAATGGTGCTTTAACTTCCTTTTAAAGACTAGGACAGTAATTATACCCATGATGTTTGCATGTTGCTGTGTCATTTGAAACCACATGACCCCTGGCACTGTCAGCTGAAACAGGTTCATGGATCTTAGACTTCTTATTGGCTAATGTCAGGTTTACATGCTAAAAGATGTGGGCACTTATGATGGTGGAGTAGTTTTAGCTGAATAGTAGTTTGGTGTAGGCTAGCTTATTGAATGAAAGGGAAAACTACAAGGTGGTCTTGAAAATAAAAGTGTTAAAGCACTGATTTTTAAGTCACATGCCTTTTTGTAAAAGTCATGCGATTTTGAAAGAGCATGTTTAATGGTTTTTATTATGAATGTAACTTGGTCTGAAGAAGTTCCATAAATGGGATGAAAGCACTTACCAGTTACTTGTTATTTTTGTATTTTGTAAAATAGTATATTTATTTAAATAGTTTTGTTTGAGACCATTGGTGTGTTTTATTAGGCCAGCTCATTCCTTAACTTCTACCAAATCATAACAAGTAGCATTTCACAGTGCAATGTGGTTGGAGGCATGCATTCAGTCTAATGTCATTTCAGGTGTGTACTGCACCTGATTTGGAATGCTGTTAGCAATACTTGATCCATTATGTAGCGATTCAGGTAGTAATACAGTCTGGGATGATGTTTATCTCATTTCAGGAGTTAACTCTCTTTATTTGGTGAAGAACTCCAAGTTTTTGATTAATTTGCTTGATTGCATGATGATTATGATTTTGAAAGGTAACATTCTGATCAGTTATAGCTCACAGATATTTTCACCTTCTTCAGTTTATCCTGTAGATCCAGCTATAGAGATTTATAATACATTTGACAAAAGGTATAGTCTCGGCTCTAAGCATGCTTTGTACTCTGCCCCCCCTTCCTCTTACACCCCTCACCTGATCTCTATTGGTCCCATGCATTAACATAGCATTACTTTCATTTAATGAACAGTTTTAGTGAAGAAGGGGGTAGACTTTATTATTTTTTTTTCATTTGGTGTGATGGCGTTGATAGTTAATATACCTTTCAGTATGTTGAACCCAGACTAAAGAGTAGTCTGCAATGTGCTTAAAGTATTATTACTGTAAATCAGGGAACAATCATCCTCTTGCTATATTTATGTTGTGCCTAGCACTGTGTGATTAGCCATATAATTATTGAATAGTAAAGGTTAAAGTGCAGATCTCTGCACATCTGCTGTAGCAAAATATGGAGATGAACAGCTTTGCTGCCAAGAGATTGCTTTTCCCTTTTTAATTTCTCCAAGTCTTTTGAGTTTCCATAATGGGAATGGACCCCATTTCTAAATCAAAGTATTGTTAAAGTTTGTGAAATTAGTATTGTTTTAATCTTTCATGATAGCCAAAAGTGTTCTTTGCAGCATCTATAACGTGACAAGAAGTGACTCCTTCCGCAGTTCATATGGAGTTACATATATTGGTAGCATACCTAGATATGACTGTTTATGAGACCCATTGCCCCTACTACTACTGGAACTTTCTGGCTATCCTTCTTCACATGGCTCTCGTTCCTTCCTGGAAGTCCTGGTATTTTATGACTTTGCATCTCTCTGTACATAAGGCACTGTAATCACTGGGTGAAGCAATTTCAATGCATTAACTTGCAGATTATGCGTGTAACATTTGCCATAGTAGTTGACCCAAAGGCCAATGGTTTCATGTTTTGTATGCCATTTTACAAATGAAGTACTGTCTCTGATAATTTTTCTATGATTGTGGAAAAAGTGTCTGAAAATGTTGGCAGTGTTCAGGCACGGCTTAAGACTAGCATAGTTTACGTTGTGGTCCTGTTTTTTATATACAGCATCTCATTCATGTAGGATTATGATAGTTCTTCTGCAGAAGAGACAATAATATAAGAGCTTTGTTAGTTTAATGTATAGCTGGCATTTGTTCATGGAACTTGACAGATGTGGTGCTCATCACTGTATATTTTATACAGAGTTCTGGCCTTATCTCTTTCAGCAGTCACATGCCTGATGGATTTATTAATGCACGGCTTAGGTTTGTCCTTCATTCAGATATGTCCTGAAGGTAGAGATGTGTCTAACCTGCACAGCAGACATTGATTAGGAGAAGTGGGTTGGTGTTATGTAGTAATTTCCATGAACTCAGGTTCAAATAATTTTCAAAAGCTGCCAAAGTCAAATTCTTCAGACTGTGGACAGGTTTGATGATTGTTTCAAATTATGAAGGGAATATAGTTCCCTATAATAAACTTGGGGAAAAAAAGTGGTCATTAATCATGTTCTCAAGTGTTCCCGCTACTGCGCAATGACTATGGTTCTTTGTATCCTGGCAGCCTAGAGAGTATTTTCGCCTTGGTATTTTTTTTTTCTCAAAAGTATGTGATTTCATGAATTGGTGGTACTCTAAACAAATGCATTCATGCATGTTTAGATGTCTTGTGTGATAAGTTCCATGGTATGTTAAAGCCCCAACACAAATAACTCCGTACAGTTGCTTTCAAACCAAGAAACAACAGTGCCTAACAACTTAACAGCATTATTAGGAAGGAAGGAAGGAAACACATAACTTTTCTTGGCTTTTTGAGCAGTAATGGAGAAGAAGACGGTTACTATTTCTCAGTCTGTTAACTCTGGTAGTTGCTTATCAACCATTCTAGATATGTATGTTACTTGCACAGCTATCTCACCTGTCTTTCCCATGCAGTCTTTATGAAAGATAACACATCCAGGATCTTGGAGTGTAATGCTGTGAATGGAAAGCAACAACCAGTTGTCAGTGTCAGATACTGCTAAAATGTGGGAACGTACAGATGTGAGCCAGAAGTAATGCTCTTTTACTTTGTGATGTAAGTTTCTAACACTGAGGTGCAATACTTTAGACTAGCTAAAAGCATGGGTCTCTAGAAAGTGATCTGTTTGAATGATTGCCTTGTGGTCAAGGAATTGTTTCAAGTATTTTCTCAGAAGCACGTTAGTTGGAAAAAAATGATACAAACGCTTTTCATTATTAAGTGCGTGTGCATGTAAATGGGGTAGTGCCCATTCTAAATGTTTATTTGTGTATAATCCTTGGTTACTGTTAGAGTCGTGCATGATACACTCAACATTGAAGTATGACTTTATTTATTTACTTAGTGCCTGGCATAACATGTATAGTATAACTGTAGGTACCATGAGCCAATAGTGAGATGACAGCATCCCTCTCAACTGAAAGTCCAGATTTATGCCTCATATTTTTGGTCTGTTCTTCATACAGTTTGTATTTTTTTGGCAAATCAGTGAGGATTGAAGTCCCTAGATAATAGCATATATTTGAATTTCAGACTTTATATCCTTGAGAAAATGTACACTAAGACAAAACCTTTTATTCTAGCAACTTTCTAAGAAACATAATTAAAACTTGTCCCTGAGTTTGGGCCTTTGTCCCCGCATTACGTTTGGTGCTGTGCAGATTTCTTGCTCTTAGAGGTTGAGAGATAGCGATAACAGTATCTGCATTAACCAAAGTAATATTTATGACAATAGGTACCAAGATGTGCTTGATTTAGTGAGATCTCAGACATCAAGTCTGGGCAGCTAAATTACACAATTCTGGATATGGTTATTAGAGGAAACTTGGACTCCATGTTGACATCAGAATAACCTAAAATCTAGCATAAGAATGATTTATTAAAGTTACTGAGGAGCTTCTTCTATTCTGGCAACATAAAGTAGATGGGTGTACTCAAATTACATGCTGTTTGAGCTGAAAAGTATTCAGTAAAACTTAAACAAAAACTGAAGTTTTCCAGTAGATGCCACAGTATACATTACAGGCAAATGTGTTTTTTCAAAGCTTTTGTTTTTCAACAAAAGACTTTTTGAATGCATCTTTATGCATGTGAACACTCTTTAGTTGAAAAAAATACATTTCTTTTCCTGCTAATACTAGTACTTTAAAAATTTTCCCAAAAACACGGATGTCTTGTAGACATAGCTCCTGTTGTCCTACATTAATTAAAATGTACAGGTAAAACTAAAGAGTGCAAGAATAAAATTTGAAAAAATGATGAACTTTTAATATATGTAGTGCTTTCTTTCCACAGTAATAGAGACTTGTGGAGAACAATATCAACATGCAAATTCACCATATTTAAAACATTTTAATCAAATCGCATGATAGTAAACAAACAATTAAAAACAATGTAATGACAAAAAAGTCTAAACCTAAAAGATGCATTTATATGTGTGTGTGTGTGTGTGTGTGTGTGTGTGTGTGTGTGTGTGTGTGTGTGTGTGTGTGTGTGTATATATATATATATATATATATATATATATATATATATATATATATATATATATATATGTATATATATATATATATATATATATGTATGTGTGTGTGTGTGTGTGTGTGTGTGTTCTTCATATGTATTTTTGTAGTTATGAGTGCACGTATGACACAATATCAATTTCCACAACCATCAAAACATTGGAGATTGATGTCAGCATATCAAAAACATACCCAAAATACAAAAACATCAAAACTGCAGCTGATCACAAAAGGAAAGTCTGCTTCTGTGATTGGCCAACCCAAACCCTACCACTACATTCATACATACTTTGTCTGAATTGTGGCGATGTTAGGGAGAGGGTTTTCATAATGTAAATATAGGGCTGGGGTTAGTGGTATGGCAGGGTTAGGATTAGGGTTAGCACACGTTAGTACAGAGCTTCATTCATGACCTTTGGGTTCTGTTTTTCCTATATATGGGTCTACTGATTTTCAACAAATGACCCAAATGTCAACATTCACATCAACCAGAAAACATAAACATTGACACATTGCTCTGCACAAACCAAGCAACAGCCTCGACACATGCAAAATTGAAACCTAAAACTAAAGCAAACCCCCTTCCATCCCTCACACCCTCTGCTGACAATATATACTAATTCTGACATCACACAATATCAGGGAAGGGGCATATTCCCCTATCCTGAATATTATGCAATCTCATATCTGTTCCTATATATGCACCCCAAAAAAATATAAGCATGTGTGTGTGTGTGTGTGTGTGTGTGTGTGTGTCTGAGGAGACCTTTGAGGCAGGACTTATATGAAAAAAATACAGTTTAATCGTCACAAGTAAAAACAGAACCAAAATCATATTCTACATGGCTTTGCAGAATTAGTACCTTTGTTTATTTTTATCCAAGACTCATAATACACATAACCCCTCCAGCATACATGCTGCCTTATAAACAAAAGTCCAAGACTGCAGGCCTCTCCAACGCTCAAATTCTACAGGCCTCTCCAATGCCCAAATTCAAGCTTTGCAAACATGCCCTTCCATGAGGTGTACACCAATTTAGACTTGATTGAGCTCTTACATCTCTTGCACAGACGTTCTTCCTTCAGATGATTCTCCAGTGCCTACAGCGAGCAAGTAACTTTTGGTTTGCTGCTTTCTAGCAACTTCCTTATATACAGCCGTGATTGTCAAAAAAAAAAAACAGTTATGTAGCTAGTTGTTGTAAGAATGTTCTCTTGCCCATGCAAAAGTGCACTTAAAGGTGCCTTATCCTTTTTAAAGGGGATATAAGATCTCTTCCAGACAATGTGTTATGGTATATGTATATGTGTATGTATGTTTATTCAGTTAGTGTTTTCATTTTTGAGGATCCAGATATGTACCGAAGAGTACTGCATGCTAATTGTTTTCTTAACCCTATTCTCTTTACACTTTTTTCTGTAAACTATTTTATAGTTGTGATTATTCAATACCCTCGTATTTTCTGAGGTCTCTGTTGAATTTTTCATGTCTTTCATTTCTGATAACTACAGAATGCTTGGCACATGTTAATTTATTTTACTTATTTGTTTTAAAATCTGATAGCAGGGTAGGCGAACTGATCCACTGACCTTTTTAAGTCTTGACCCAGGTACACTAATGTAACGATAATGCTTAAATCCAGTGCAATGAATGAAGTTTAAAAGTAAGTAAATAGATATAAACATGCAAGGCATGCAAGTCAGGAAGTTGTTATATTAGAAATGAGGTGTGGAAGTACTAAAATTAAAAAAACAGAATGTTCACAGTGGACAAAAATAATGAGATTTAAGCATATGACATTTCAGAATTTATATCTCCAAAATATACATTATTAAAGTTTGTAGTATGAAAGAGCATATGCTGTTACTAGCTGCACAAGCAAATAGAGAGAGAGGCTTTTCTCTGACTGAAAGTTTAATTTTAGATCTGATGAAAGTAAGGGCACAACCTTGGCTTCTTCTAAGGGAATAGTTTGGTTGTCTGATCTAGACTACATTTCTAAGAGGTCACAGTAGCCTAGCTTAAGAATTTTAAACAGCAGAATGCTTAGAAGAAAGGTGCTTCTATCTATAACAGGAAGCCAGTGGGCCTTTTCATATATGATACAATGATGTCAGTTCAAGCCAATTAATAACCCATTCGGTTCATCACATACTGTTTCCCGATGAAGAGAGCTATGTTGCTAAGTCGATGACTTTCTTAGTAATGCCTTGGCATACCCTCTCTTTTTTACTATATAAGTGTACTCAAATCCATCTACATACAGACAGGCTGTTTAGATCCTAAGTGTTTTCCCAGAAGTCATCTGGTCCCATGATCCAGAGAGAGAAAGCCCTGTTTGTGCCACAGCGAGTGTGTGATAAGACTGATCACATTTATTTGTTTAAATTTGTATACCAGAAAAGTCGGTCTGGGCAAAAACCCTTTATCATAAGAAGTATGTGGAGAAAAACTTTAAAAACATAAAAATTTCAGCAGCATCATTTTGCATAACACAGAATATACATTAAGGATAGTAATATCAACAACAACAAAAATAAAAATGAGAAAACATGTAATCTAAAGGTTTATATGAGTACTAATTCAATAACTGCATTTCTACAACTTTAAATGAATACAAGCATAGCCACAAATCCATTGGGCATTATTTAAGTTTGGATTTAAAATATTTTAAATTGTATATTTGTTTCATGTGGAAGGGGATGAACATGTGTTCTGAACAATTCTGTTAAATATTTGAGTATGGACTTTTCTGGCTCTGTAGGTTTTCTGGCTCTGTAGGTTTTCATGGATGTTTCTTGCAGTGCATATATATATATATATATATACATTCCTACACTTTATTGCGGCATATAAGATTGAGGGTCTGTACTTCAAATTGTGAGTACCCTGCTTCACTGGCTCACAGTGTGCTGTATTGTGTGAGGTGATGATGCAGCTTCTGTATTTTTTTTCTTTTTGCCTACTGTAGTGCAACCTGCTTATAAGTTATTGGGGTATGTGAAGAAAAAACCCACACATATGCAGCTGGGCTTGCTTCATCTAAAAAAGAAAAAAAGATTTTTTTGTGTTTTTTTCTATTTTGGGCAAGCATAACATATTCTTCTTCCTCATCTGAAAGTAAGTAAAATTCATATTTAAGCTTGCAAATTATGTAACTGGGAAATAATCGCAAGAAAAAAACACATTCATCACAAATGACCAACATAAAAAAGTGATCTACATGCTGCTCAGGCAAATACAACTTTTTTTTTTGCAGGCAGCAAGTCCCTTTGTTGTTCCCTCAAAACCTGCCAAGTTTATGTATATTGGTACAATGATCACATAGTAATGAGGAAGGGAGAACACCCCCAAAAGAGTACTAAGCTTACCTGAACAAACATTAACCTTAGCTAGTTACAGCTGGGCAGATAAAATCCAAATTAAGTAAACAAAAGCTAACCTAGATACTCACATATGGATATATATGCATAGATTATAAATTTTGTATAAATGTATACATATATATATATATATATATATATATATACACACACGTGTGTCGAAATATTTTACTCTTCTAACATATTCTGGAAGAATCACACCAAGTTCTTGTAAGCAAGTAAAACAGCTTTATTTTACATGCATGGAGACCTGCTACATGATAGTAGTATGCCAGCAGTCTGGCTACTTGCACTTTGAGTTTTGCTTTTATAGACCCTTCTGCACGTACACACACATAGCACACAGGACATTCATCAGAAAGTGATAGTTTGATTACTTGTTTTTACCAGCTAGTACCACAGTTATTCTTGCAACATTAACTTTCTTATCAGCAGTTTAAGATTAACTTCTGCATTCCTCAGTTATCAACACATTCCAGAACATTTCAGTTTGCACGCAGTGAACATTTTTCTGCTTAACCCTTTATATACAGAATACAAAATATGTTGAACTTCAGTATTTTTCCACATTTCCCCCCTTACAACATTTTGTATACTGTTTATTTTACACAATCCCAGATACGTTTTATACCTTCTCATAATCAGAAAAATATGCTTTTGTAGCATTGGCAGAGATAACCTTCGATATTATCATTTTGATACATGGTATGCAACAGCAGCCAAGCAGCAAAAATATGACTGCTCCAACACATACAGCAATTAAGAAATTCATTAACACAGAACCCCAGTTTCCAAACAGGTTTTGGAAAAAGTCAGTCAAGGGGTTTGGACCAGGTTTAGTCAGTTCAGAAACTTGTTGAATTATTTCAAGATGACTCTGGATTTCATGCTCGTTGTCAGGAATGAACGAGCAGCACTCCTCGTGTATGAGAGCGCAAGTACCTCCCTTCGCCGCTAGGGTGAAATCGAGCGCCATACGGTGCTGCAACACTACTGTTCTCATCGCCGTTAATTCGTCCGTCACCAATTCTAGCGCTGAAAATGTCGCATTACTCAGAGTCTCTAACAGTTTTGACAGTTTTCTCAGTTCCCAGATGGATTTTACTGTCCCATACGCTGGCAAAATACCAGCCCAAGCAATTACATCATCACCTAGGTCCATATGTGAGAGTCCTTTGCTGCTGACGTGCGCCAAGTCATGGTGATAAATCCATGACGCATCAATGTTACCTACAGGATTAATAGGTTTATTAAGAGAACGTGCATTTCGTATTTTACCTTGAGGTAATGCATTCACATGTCTGATAGCTGGTATCAGATCTCCCAAAAAACAACTTCCTGACCTGCCATATGGTAACCATTTATATGCTTTCCTACCACAAATAAAATAACAATCATTCGTTTTGAGGGTGATATTGGTTGGAAATTCATAACTCCCATTTGGCTTTAGCCCCTTAAATAACAGGCCATATACATACAGCATTTTTTCAACAAAACTAGTATCATTTACAATGATGTCTTTTTTTATAGCTCCAAACTTGGTGTCACACTGCCCTTCTAGGGTACAATTATGAACTATTGTCAAATTACATTGGCTCAGCCCCACCTTAACTTTTCCAATCTTTTGAAAACACACTGTTCCGTTTTGGCGCCCCAGAAGAGGCAGCGCCACCTTGTCTCTCAGTGGTACTTCTGTGGTTTCAAACAACAAATTGTTCCAAGTATCATTTGTTCCCAGAGGGGCTGTCCCTAACATTAAGCCACTATGTACAGTAGGTATTGCAGTACATACCCAACAATTTGAGACATTCATTGAGGATGCATATGCATATTTAATCGCTTGATATGTATTAAAGTTTGGATGCCAGTTGGTGTGTTTGTCTCTTTTTGAATGGCTAGCTTCATTAAAAAACAGAAATATTACAATCACAATAGTTATAAACAATAAAATATTGCAATAGAACCATTTTCTCTTATTCTCATTATTGTCCTTCATGGTTACTGCTGTCTATTTGTTCCCCAGGGGGATTCAAGTTTTTATCTAACTTAAAATGTTTTACAATTTTACAATGCGTTAGGTGGATCCATGAGGACCTTTCTTTAATCCGAACTGCCGTTGGAGTTGCGATCAACACCTGGTAGGGGCCCTCCCATTTGGGAGATGCCCAGTTCTTGCGTTTAATGATCTTGACCCAGACCCAGTCGCCTGGTCTGATTTCCGTGATTTTGTCGTCTCTTGAACCTGAAAAATAATCATTCGTTAAACAGCTGTTAGTATTGGTCATCATTTTTTTCATGTAATCTGCTATCTCCTCACCACCCTCACGTTCCGCAGGCAACAAGTTTTGCCACTGCGGGATGTAATAAGGTCTCCCGTACAATAACTCAAATGGGGTGACTCCTTTTGAGGTGGGAGTTGTCCGCATGGAAAGGAGGGCTAGAGGTAGACAGGTAATCCAAGACTGATGTGTCTCGGCCATGAGTTTTCTCAACTTGCCTTTTAGAATGCCGTTGTGGCGTTCCACCAACCCTGCTGACTGTGGGTGGTAGGCACAATGGTGTTTCAGTTCAATTTGGAAAACTGTAGACAGTTTCTGAATGATTTGATTGACAAAATGCGTGCCATTGTCAGAGTAGATGCGTGTAGGAAGTCCAAAGTGCGGAATGATGTGATTGACCAAAATTTTAGCCACTGTTTGAGCATCTGGATGTGTCACGGGAAAAGCCTCAACCCACTTAGTAAATGCATCTACTATCACTAAAACAAACTTCTTTAGTTGTGCCGGGGTCAATTCGATGAAGTCCATACATATTGTATGAAATGGATAGGGGGGTGTTGGAAATGATGCCGGGGCAACTCTGACCCCTCCCCCATGGTATTTAGCACATACTATGCAGGATAGACAAAAACGTTTTGCATATGCAATAAAACCCTTGGTCCAAAAGGTAAGGTGGATAATTCTAACCATAGCTGCAGGGCCCAGATGGGAAGGGCCATGCACGACTAGTGCTGCATACCTAAAAAGATTAGTAGGCAAAACATATTTATTATCTGGTCCCACATAGATTCCTTTGTTCTGTCTAACACCATACTTAGTCCAGCATTGTTTTTCCTGTACTGTGCTAAGTTCCTGCATGACTTGTAAGGTTTGTAAATCAAACTTATCTGTTGGTTGTAATTCTGTAGGTGTGGTTTCAAGTGAAAAGGTACTGGACATAGCTGCCTCTTTGGCTGCTTTGTCTGCTAGGGTATTACCAAGTGATACCGGGTCCTTAGCACGGGTATGAGCAGCTCATTTACAGATGGCCAAACCCCGTGGCCGTTGGACGGCTTGTAGTAATTCAAGGATTAGTTCTTTGTGCATGATGTCTTTTCCTGAGGTTGTAACCATCCCCCTATATTTCCATTGCTGAGCAAACACATGTACCGTAGAGAAGGCATATTGACTATCCATATAGATAGTGACATCCCTGTCCTCCGAAAGGAGACATGCCCGTGTTACAGCAATCAGTTCCGCTGCTTGAGCAGATAAGTTCCCGTGGTCTTGCCTCTATTATCTGAGTTGCAGTAGTAACTGCATACCCTACCTGCATGGTGCCTGTTTCTGTTTTGCGTGCCGACCCATCTACAAACAGTGTCCAGTCCGCATGTAGTAAGGGTTGATCTTTAAGATCCGGTCTTGGTAGAACTTTAGAATGTATGAGATCTAAGCATACATGCGGGATACCGTCTTCAGCAATGGGTAGCAATGTCGCTGGATTTAAGGTAGTGCATCTCTCAATTGACATGTGTGGCTGTGATAACAGCGTAGTCATACAAGATAAATGTCTGCTAGGTGACAGAAATGTAAACTTGTCCTGCAGAAGGATGACTGCTACGGAGTGCGGGACTTTTAACGTAAGATCATGGAACAATACCAACATGGCAGACGCTTGTACCACCAGGGCAGCTGCAATTACTGCTTGCACACAGTGTGGTAATGCTCGTGCTACTGAGTCTAATTTGCTAGAGTAAAATGCCAATGGTCTTAACTTATCTCCATACATTTGCATTAAAACAGATGTCATAAATCCCTGCTTGCAATCTACAGTCTGTATAAAGGTCTTACTGTAATCTGGAAACCCCAATGTTGCTGACCCAGCTATCAGTTGCTAGTTCCTAGTGAATGCCTGTACTGCCTTGTCTGTCCAGTGCAGCAAATCTTTTGCCGCCATCGGTATTGCAAAAATTAAGTCTGATAGTGGGTGCACTTCTTCGGCATAGTTGGGAATCCAACTACAACAGAAGTTCGTAATGCCTAAAAAGGACATCATTTCCTTTTTTGTAGTTGGCATGGGGGCTTGTAAAATAGCATTCTTTCTACTGTCATCTAATCGCCTGCCCTTCCCAGAGATAGTATAACCCAGGTAACGTACTTCTAATTTACAAAATTGTAACTTAGACTTATTTACCTTATGTCCTTTGTGTGCCAGAAAGTGTAGTAGTCGAATAGTCTCGGACTTACAGAGTTCTTCCGTAGTCGCGGCCAGGAGGATATCATCCACGTACAGCAGTAGGTGGCACCCTTGGGCGGGTTGGAACTGAGCCAAATTGGTGGACATCTCTTGTGAGAAGATGGTTGGACTTTCGCAGTATCCCTGCGGTAACCTGGTATAGGTATAATGCTTGCCCATAAACGTAAATGCAAACCAAAATCTACTATCTTCCTGCAAGGGAATAGAGAAAAAGGCATTACTGATATCAATTACAGAAAAGTAGTTATCCGTTGGAAGGATATAGACGGATCCGGGACCATGGGGGCCCGAGGTACCACCACGGAATTTATTGCCTGTAAGTCTTGTACCATCCTCCATGTCCCATCCGTTTTTTTTACTGGAAATAAGGGCGTATTACACGGTGAGTCTGTGCACGGAATTAATACTCCAGCTTTCAAAAGTGCTGTGATTACCGGTAAAATGTCCTCCTCTGCCTTTCTGCTCAAGGGATACTGCCGTTTATGAGGTCTAAATTCTGACTTGGGTGTAATCTTTACCTGTCCTGCCGTTCTAATCAGTCCGATATCATGCTGACCCTGCGACCATAATGAGTTTGGAATCGTCTGCAATTGAGATTCCTCCATGGGGGTAAGGAGACATAGTCATAATGTCCCAGGGGATTGTATCGGTTTGTCTTCCCAGAGGTGCACGGTCGGTCTGGCTTGTGTAACCCAGTTAAGTTTTTGAACCTGAACGCCTTTACCTGCCAACTGTTCTGGTGTCCATCCTACCCATTCAGTTATTTTCTTACCCACGAGGTACCATGACATTCCTTCACCCTCCGTGACTGAAATATGTGTGGTTAATTCATTCTTATACAGCAGCTGCATATCCCTTGTAAGGCTACATGTGACTGCAGAATTACCTAGTGTGTCCAAAAAAGGCTATGCAATACTAGTTTGGTGACTTTAAAACTAAGAAATTTCTTTTCATATTCTAAATCAGGTCCGGCACATCTTCTGTAATACATTGTGCAATGTAATGGATCTGATACCTTCGGATTTTTTATTCCGTATTTGCTTAATGCCAAATTTGTAAGATCCGTCACTACACTCTGGGGGCCTGTCTCTATCAAATCATTACTATACCAGTAATGTAGATCTCCCTGCCCCTCTAATAGCATTGCACTGTTTGGTTCAATTCTCCTTGCCACCATCCCAGTGGAGGTTGGGACGGCTGCTATGCCGAACACTTGCATTAAATCTCTTCCTAGTAAATTTACTGGGCAGATTTTTGAAATTATTACTCGGAACCGTATGGTTTGGTTCGTCTCTGGATCGGTAAACCACAGAGGTTTGGACAATGGCTCTTTGTAAATACGACCATTTGCTGCTTTTACAAGCACATATTCATCCGAAGTAACATCAGATGATATGGCAGTACTTCTGACTAACGTTCGTGAAGCCCCTGAGTCACAAAGGAATTCTATGTCTCGGCCCTCAACTTGCAATGTGATCACTGGTTGGGATTCCAATTGCATAGTTGATGCTAATGCTGTTAGATTTACCATTTGATATTCCTCATATTCTGCCATTTCCTGTCCCCACCCATCGTCTTCACTTGTATCTACTTCCCCATTCTCACTTTCTTCTTCTTCCTCATACCCTCCATCTACGTCTTTCTGACCGTCATATAGTCATGCGGTACCACCGGAAGCAGCCATCGGTTTCTCCGGTCCTCTGCAATCTCTGGCGAAATGTCCCTTCTTACCGCACTTAAAACATTCCCCCCTTTTGCCTACCTTCGAAATCCTCGGAATGACTTACGCCTCCCCGTCCTCGTCCTCTTCCCCTGCCACGCCCTCTTCCGCGGTTCGCGGAACCTTGAACTAACATTAAAGTTCCATCTTCACTAACTGTAAAAGTCTGGGCTTGTTTATCTTTTTTTTCCTTCAGGTATTTCTCAGCATGTCTAGCATACTCCATAAGGGACTTGTAGACGCACTGTCCTGTGTGTGATCATATGCTTTTGTATAAAGTTACCAATGGCTGTCTTGCAGCCCTTTAGGAATGCATTTTTCAATTGCTGTTCATAGAGCGAGTCATTTTCCTGATTTTCTACCTTAATCAACCCACTATGAGCATCAAAACATTGTGTGAGACGATGTAGATAATTGTCTACGGTTTCGTCATCTGATTGAACACATTGATTAATGCAAGTCCAATCTGCCTTGGGCTTCCAATGTTCTTCTATTTTATCTAAGAGAGTCTTTATTCTGGTTCTACACACTTCAGAGTTAAACGGCAAGGCTCCTCCTTCCCCTGGTAGCAGGGGGTTCCAATTTCCGCAAATAAGGTGCCAATCTGGTCCTAGGATTTGCCTTATTACTTGTTCAAATTCTACAGCGTTTAATCTATAACTCATTCTCATGCCACCTACGTCTGTACGGAATTTACGCATATCTACTTTCGGATGGGGAATCCCCTCTACCGCTTTTCGGATGTCATCACGGGTCCACGGTCGGTAGACCAATATTGTAGGACCCTCGCCTTCTGCGCCTGCTTGAGGATTTGCCACTTCTATCAGCGGGTATTCCTCTCCTTCCTGATCTACCTTTTCCTTAATTTTCCAGTGCCCTTCTCTCCTAATACTTCCGCTGCGTAAGTCAAGAGTGTTGGTGGGCTCTCTCTGTAATATAATACTTGGCGTGGGGGGGCCACCCACCGAAGCCTGGTATTGTGGTGGGTCCTGGTCGGGGGGCACCTCGATAACCTGTGCAGGGTCTGGATACTGGATGGGAGGGGCCGAGGGATTCTGGTGACTACGACTGACTGTGGAAGTTTCATTATCTTCCATTTGAACAAAGTACACATCCCTTTCACTTGAATTACCACACCCTTTTTCCAAATTGTGTTCCCTATGTCTCTTATTTGCTTCCTCCAGCCATTTCTGTGCCTGGGGAAACCCCACCTTCTTTTGATTCCTTGTCTTATTTCCTGCCTGTTTGCGCAGTACTCTTACTAGATTTTGACATTCTGACTTATTTAAACATCCACTAAACCCATGATCTTTTTTCCATTTATCTAAATATTTTACGTTCTTTGGGTGTAAATCAAACAAACTTTTCATCTTCAGTTTTGTCGTCGCCTTTGGCGCAACTGGTTCCTGTTCCCATTTCTCTTAGAAACTATTCCTGTTCCTGAGATCTCTTGTATATGGAATCTATTCACATATACTCCTTATACTTGAGAAAATTAAATTTCTCCCTTGACTAGTCCCTTAAAATTTAGACAAAAATTCCAATCAGAAACAAAAAATAACGTTTTGCTTACCTTTGTGATTCCTCCGCCCTGTTTCGCTGCCACCTCACGGATTGAATCTGGAAAGAGTGACTGGCCTCTAATTTCGACCTGTTTCAGTCGGAGGTCTTTCGTTCGAGGAGAGCCTGATCTCTCTCCACCTGTGCAGGTTTTCAGCCTCTCTTTGTTCGATTTGCACCGTGTAGGGGCCGCCCCAACGTTGGGCGCCAGTTATGTCGAAAGATTTTACTCTTCTAACATATTCTGGAAGAATCACACCAAGTTCTTGTAAGCAAGTAAAACAGCTTTATTTTACATGCATGGAGACCTGCTACATGATAGTAGTATGCCAGCAGTCTGGCTACTTGCACTTTGAGTTCTGCTTTTATAGACCCTTCTGCACGTACAAACACGTAGCACACAGGACATTCATCAGAAAGTGATAGTTTGATTACTTGTTTTTACCAGCTAGTACCACAGTTATTCTTGCAACATTAACTTTCTTATCAGCAGTTTAAGATTAACTTCTGCATTCGTCAGTGATCAACACATTCCAGAACATTTCAGTTTGCACGCAGTGAACATTTTTCTGCTTAACCCTTTATATACAGAATACAAAATATGTTGAACTTCAGTATTTTTCCACAACGTGTGTGTGTGTATATATGGATCACATTCACATTGCCAAAAGTGCAGTTCTCCTAACCACATTTTGCCAAGACCATAATTCTGAATTTACACTTCTCCGAAATGGCACTTTGCCGAAACGGAAAATAGTTAAACCACATTAACTAATTTTCTCAAATTTTTCCAGGGGGCAAGCCCCCCCTGCACCCCACTGCACCCCCTGCTAATTATATATTCTAACGCCGAGATTGCACTACAGTGACAACAGTATATCTGTTCATACATACTGCAGTGCAATCGCAAAGTACCATTTCAGAGAAGTGTAAATTTGGAGTTATGGTCTAGGCAAAATGTAGTTCAGAGACTGTACTTTCGGCAATGTGAATGGGAACCCTATATGTATATATGTATATATATATATATATATATATATATATATATATATATATATATATACACATCCATAAACCTCGTTTTCACGTTTTTGTGCATGGGTTTAAGGTGTCACATCAACAGTGACCATCAACTAGTGCCAGTGTTTACATTATATTCATCTGCATGACACAATCAACTGCAGGGTACATTGTTCACATTTTTAGTGTGTCAAACATTCATTTTGTTGGATGTGTGCATTATTGTAAAAGGTAAATGAAGTGTGTGTGTGTGTGTGTGTGTGTGTGTGTGTGTGTACACACGAGCACATGCTTGTGGATTAGGGTTAGAGTAAGGGTTGGATAAGGGGACAGATTTAGTGTTTTTCTGAGAGTTTGTTCTTTAGGGTTAACTGAGGGAATAGATTTAAGGGTGTATGGATGTGTTTGTGTATTTGTGTACCTGAGCCAGTCTTGTGTAATGGTAGTGTTATGGAAAGTTTTTTTTTTAAGGTGAGGTGTAGGGTTAGGATTAGGATTAGGTATTTAGCACATATTACTAAACTGGTACGGTAGTGGGGGGGGTAATCACTACTGAGACAGGTAGAGGCTAGTGTTATGGAAAGGTTTTTAGCGTAAAGATTGTAAAAGGAAATTGCTGTCTTTTTGTGATTTTTTACTATGTTAGATGGTTTGAGTGCTCAGTACTGTGATTCTTTTCTGCAATTTGTTGGACATTTTGCATTCACTAGTGTGATAGTGTGATGAAGCATACTCAAGAGGACAAATAAAATGTACCAAAGCCAAATTTGAGGTAAGTTTGGCCTCCCAGGCCAAGGACAACCACTAAGCATTCTTTAGCTATGTCCACAACCTCAAAGGCAATACACAGTTGTGTGCAGAGCTCATTGTAAATGAACCAACCTATACTGAGCCAGAATATATAGCAAACCTCCTGGCTGATAAATTCAGCTGCAACTTTACCCCTGTCTCCCCCTCAACCTTCCCTCAGGAAATATCATCAAATATAACTCCCTCTACTATCACTAGGGAACAAGTCCTTAATGCTCTGTCTAAGACCAAGAACACTGCATCAATCGGCCCAGACAATATCCCAGGATGCCTTTTAAATAGCATGAAACATGACCTATCAGGTCCTCTAGAATTACTATTTAACTGTAGCCCCCAAACAGGCTTTGTGCCTCAAGAATGGAGAAGGGCAACAGTCATCCCTCTGCACAAAGGTGGGCCATCTACAGACCCATAAGTCTCACTAGTCTTATATGTAAAGCCATGGAAAGAATTATCATGGAGATGATCAACAGAGATATAGTAAACCTCCATACACTGGATTCAACCCAGTTTGGTTTCATCAAGGGTAAACCATGCCTACTCAACCTGGTGGGCATATTTGAGAAGGTCACCA
>NC_056744.1:107452169-107479669 GCF_019279795.1 Protopterus annectens
TGTGTGTGTGTGTGTGTGTGTGTGTGTGTGTGTGTGTGTGTGTGTGCGTGCACTTATTTTCTGTTGGGCCATATTTCTGGTAATTAATTTATCAAAGGCAGCTAGCGGAATAATTGATGTTTGCATACTCAGCATTGTGAATGTGACCTGGTTGCATTAATACTGTAATTGTGTAATTCACTTATCAAGTTTGGATAAGTCAGTGTACAGCTGTGCCCACATAATATTATCTGCATTATCTGATGTTTGTCTCATAGCTTTGTCTTGCTACACAAAGTACTCAGTATGAGTTTAATTTTATGCATACAGTTGGTGGAATGTTTTGGGTGGTCAAATAAATAAGGTTAATATGTCTTTTTATCATCCTACCACTTCTCTCCTAAATGCTCTTTTGTTCCCTTTGATGGTGATCTTCAAGCTGTAATTATAGAGGCATATCTGAGGAACTTGTGCTGAATATGCTGCTGTACTCAGAGAAGAAAATGGTACAATTCGTAGAAAAGATCCCTTTCACAAAGCGTAAGCCCTGTCTTGGTTTGGCTAAACAGAAGGAACATACTGTCATGTGAATCCATCGACTCCTCACAGTCTATGGCCATGAAATCAAACAGGCAAGCCAATGAAAATTATTCACATGAGGAGGCTAAGCCTCACCAAAGGTTCCATGCAGAGGGCTGTACCCCCTGAGACCCTCTAACTAGTATAACTACCTCCAAGGCCATTAGGGCACAGGAAGAATATTATGTATGTTATTTGGGATGAGTTGCCGGTTTGGTTTTGCAGTCTTACCCAGATGGGCTTCAGTTGTTCAATCAGCGACACCCCTGCAGACATGTTGTTAGCTGTAACTGCTTTTCTGAGGTGTAGGAGCCCTCTTTAGGTTGGTCGTCATGATCAGTGCTTAGTGAAGTTTGAACTGCATGACCGTATTCTAACAGTCAGAGCTGGACGTTAATGAGAGTAAAGAGAACATTTGTCATTTAACCTGTAAAATGTGCACAGCATGTTGTTGTGATTTGTAAAGTCACTGTTAAGGTGCAAAGTCCTCATCATAATGGACAGGAAATACTGCTGTTATCATCTAATAGTGCTGGGGTGCCTGATTCAGACTTGAGAAAAATTAACATTAAAACGTACCTGTGATTTAGTCAATAGGGCCTTTCTGAACTCAGCTGGCATATTTAGCAAGGTAGTCTGACATTTAATGTACCGATAATCATGTTACTGTCGTTCATTTATCATTCAGAGCTTTGCTAGTTCAACTATCTAGATGTCTTTGGGATGTGGGAGGAAATCCCACATGGACACAGGGATAACATGCAGACTCCATACAGTAGAACCCCCAATTTAGGAAATAGACTGCATAAGTAGTTGTTGGTAGTCATATTAACGTCTTCACTATCCTTGTGATTGAAAGCTATGGTCTGCTTTTTGAGATGCGAAACATGCATACCTACAACTGCCTTCTTGTTAAAGCATTTGCCATAACATGTCTCATTTTGTGGCATTGTATTAAGCATTATTGGAGTCTTTTTGAGTAAATGTTGCATTCTTAATGATATTGCTGATTTCACTGTATCCCATTTCTCAGTGAAACATTTCAGCAGATTTTTCTAATGAAAAAGGTATTGTTCTATGTGTGTGTGAGGAGAGGGGGGCAGGCATATCAAACCCCATACAGTGATTTTTCCTCCTTACACTCCCTTACTAAATATAATCATGTTAAAGGTCACATCACCATGAAGGTAAGGGTCAAATTTGTGGAACTTCCCACTTCAGTGAAATGGGACAAGATGAAATCACTGGTTACCGTTTTATGCTTCATACAATGGCATTAAATATCAGCAGGACTGAAAAACTGTAACCCAGCTTGAAACATATTTTCTGTTTAAGTTCAGTACAGAGGGCCTGAGGCTTTGACACTTTGCATGTGCACAGCTACTGATCTGCATTAGCACCATTGAAGTGCTTGTCTGATACAGTTTGCTTGCAACTTATGATTCAGAGACACAACTGAAACTAGTACACAAACACAAGAAGGTGGAAACCATAATTTAGTAGTAATCCAAGATCAAGCTTATTAAAGTGCTTAGGTCTAAGTAATGTAGACTTAGGAAGCAATAACTTTAAAATATGGATATAAAAGGGAGTATAGCAGCAGACTTCAGAGCTCAGGAGAAAATAATTCCTAATATAAATTCCTCCCAGTAACCTATGATCCAAAATTAAAGCATCCGGACTCTGTAAATGCATAAGAGAAGTGAGTGGATTGTGCTGAACAAACGTAAATCGGAAGCTGTGACTGACTCAGATGAGAAATATGGCAGTTACAGGAAACACCTTTGACGCTTCTGTTACAATAAAAGAAATGATTGGTCCTTGGCAATTTGGATTGGATCCACTGAAAAAATTAGACTGAGCTGCCCATGCAAGACTTTATGCATTTCTGCAGACAAGTATGTGCTTACTGTAGCTATTTGACTTGACTTTGCAATCCTAATCATCAAGGCCTGCATAGACTGCTATTTAAAATGAAATCCGTGTTTGGCTCTGATTACCATAGTACTATCTACAAGTCATGTTTTTCACCTGTGGATGTTCTATTTTCCTAAAAAATGTGCCTCAACTGATGTTGTCCTCTTTTATAAGGAGTAGTTCTGATTACCATGGCACTATCTACAAGTCATGTTTTTTTTTTACCTGTGGATGTTCCTTTTCCCTAAAAAATGTGCCTCAGCTGATGTCCTCTTTTATAAGGAGTAGTTTTGATTACAATGCTACAAATCATGTTTTTTTACCTGTGGATGTGTTATTTACCTAACAAAATCTACCTCAAATGATATTTTACTTTTTATAAGAAGTAGTACATGTGCAATTTCTTTATGCTCATTTGGATTTTTTGCTCCTTACAGAATATTCATTTATGTCACACTGTATTATCTGGGTTGAATTTTATACTGATTTAAGTTGCATGGTACCTGTTTAAAACTGAAAGTGTGCGTTTCATAGGGTTTTATATTTTACTCACAAGATATTAATAAATAGAAATTGTATGGGCAAATTAGTGTTTTGTATGCAATCCCTTTCCATTCTAGACTTGCTTCAGCACCAGACATATGCATTAAGATTTATTAGAAACTGAAACCAGCAATGGAATTCACCAGAGCAGTGCGCAACTTTTTTATTGACCTGCTTTATCCTTCTTCTTTCAGCTGCTCCCATTAGCGGTCGCCACAGCGGATCACCTGTTTCCATTTCTTCCTGTTCTCTGCATCTTGCTCTGTCACACCAACCACCTGCATGTCCTCTCTCACCACATCCATAAACATTATCTTAGGCCTTCCTCTTTTCCTCTTACCTGGCAGCTCCATCCTTAGCATCCTTTTCCCAATATACCCAGCATCCCTCCTCAGCACATGTCCAAACCAATGCAATCTTGCCTCTCTAGCTTTGTCTCCAGACTGTCCAACCTGGGCTGACCCTCTAATATACTTATTCCTAATCCTGTCTACCCTCGTCACACCCAGTGCAAATCTTAATATCTTTAACTCTGCCACATCCAGCTCTGACTCCTGCCTTTTTGTCAATGCCACTGTCTCCAACCCATATAACATAGCTGGTCTCACTACCTTCTTGTAGACCTTCCCTTTCACTCTTACTGGTGCTCGTCTGTCACAAGTCACTCCTGACACTCTTCTCCACCCACTCCATCCTGCCTGTACTCTCTTCTTCACCTCTCTTCCACACTCACCATTACTCTGAACTGTTGATCCCAAGTATTTAAACTCATCCACCCACTCCATCCTGCCTGTACTCTCTTCTTCACCTCTCTTCCACACTCACCATTACTCTGAACTGTTGATCCCAAGTATTTAAACTCATCCACCTTCGCCACCTCTACTCCCTGCATCCTCACCATTCCTCTATCCTCCCTCTCATTCACACTATATATTCTGTCTTAGTCTTGCTGACCTTCATTCCTCTTCTCTCTAGAGCATCTCTCCATCTCTCCAGGGTCTCCACCACCTGTTCCCTACTCTCACTACAGATCACAATGTCATCTGCAAACATCATAGTCCATGGGGACTCCTGTCTGATCTCGTCTGTCAACCTGTCCATCACCATTGCAAATAAGAAAGGGCTTAGAGCTGATCCTTGATGTAATCCCACCTCCACCTTAAACGCATCCGTCACTCCTACCGCAGACCTCACCGCTGTCATACTACCCTCGTACATATCCTGTACCACTCTTACATACTTCTCTGACACTCCCGACTTCCTCATACAACACCACAACTCCTCTCTAGGCACCCTGTCATATGCTTTCTCTAAGTCCACAAAGACACAATGCAACTCCTTCTGACTTTCTCTGTACTTCTCCATCAACACTCTCAAAACAAACATTGCATTTGTAGTGCTCTTTCCTGGCATAAAACCATACTGCTGATCACTAATCATCACCTCCCTTCTTAACCTAGCTTCCACTACTCTTTCCTGTAACTTTATGCTATGACTGATCACTTTAATCTCTATGTAGTTACTACAGCTTTGCACATCACCCTTATTCTTAAAAATCGGTACCAAAACACTTTTTCTCCATTCCTCAAGTCATCCTCTTACTTTCCAAGATTTCATTAAACAATCTAGTTAAAAACTCCACTGCCATTTCTCCTAACCACCTCCATGCTTCCACATAGGAAAACAGAGTATGTATGTGTAAGCTGCCATCAAATTTAGAATGTCTTGAGAGAAATGATTGTATTCCTTGTTTTAATTATATTGAGCTGGTGTAATATTAATGTCTAAATAATGTCATTGCTGATTATGTATTTGGCATGCAGTTGACAACAGAGACCTGCTGAGTTTCCTTTTTTGATACCACCTGTGACTGAAGATCCATTTTCTTATAAAATCACTGTTTTCTGGAAAGCTGAAAAGGGGGAAGAAGACTTATAAAAGACAAAATGATTTGTTGTTAATGTTGCTAATAGCGATATTCAATAGTAATGTACTGCATGTATAATTCTGCTGTTTTACTGTATTCTGCAGTTCTCATTAGAGTTTCTGGAACCAGCTGGCATGGCTATGGATGACACAAGAGGGATCTTTTATTGCTTAATGTAGTAGAGTGAACAAAATGAAATAGCATGTGACATCATCAACATAGTTTATTGTGTGTTGCCTTGGTTACAGGCACAATGTCCTTACCTCATCACACAACATTCTGGTACTCTCCAGGTTCAGAAAAGCGTAGTATTCCTCAAGTGTAGTTCAATAATTGTAAAAATAATTGTAACATTTTTACTGTCAATTCATTGTTAACATTTATTTTCTGCTAAAAAGAGAAGATTGTCAGTTAAATGTTACAATAGTATCATCGAGTTCTCCTGGGTTTGATTTGTTCCATCTCTGCTTACAAAATGTCATTGAAGAAGTCAGCAAGAAGAAGAAGAAGCCAGTGTTGCCTGAGAAAAGAGATACTCATCCCTAGCAAGTCTTACTTGCCTAGCAAATTAATTCAGCAAAAGTCTATCACTCGTGAATCCTTGCCTCTGTGTATCTGTATTATTCAGTTTTAAAACTACAGTTTATAGGCGTGTTGCTCATTACATACACAAGTTACACATTTTGCATGCATAACTGGACAAATCAGTACAGAGTCTGCTATCCTCTGTATGAAAGCTGTTTACTGGAATTACAGTACACTGTCATTACAGGGGAGGGTGCACTGGGTTCCTATGGAAGTACAACTAGTGATTGCTTAATTATAACACAGATAGTAATCCATATGTGAATTTCTTTGCAGATATTGGCACATAATGCTGAGTGTGCATGCATATTCGTACACACACACACAAACGTACCAGTCACATGTATTCATTTACTAATTGCATAATACCAAGTTTCGTCTATTCAGTGTCACAATTGAGCCATGTCACAATTAAGCCAGAGTGTTATCTAATACTTTGTGGGTGTAAGGGAGAGAAACAGTCCTGCGTACTAGAATGCAACACTATAACATATGGTCTTACTATACACACACACACACACACACACACACACACACACACACACACACACACATGCACACAAAAAGAAATACACACAAACATACACACACACACACACACACACACACACACACACATACACACACACACACACACACACACACACACACACCAGTCACATTATTCAGACACTTATTTTATAATAGCCAGTTTAGTCTAGTCAACGTCACAGCTGAGCCACAGCCTAATCTAGCACTTAGTGGATGTAAGGCAGAGAACCAGTCATCATGCATGCCTGAATGCAACACTATAGCATGGCATGACCAACACACATATGGGCTCATTACACACACACACACACACACACACACACACACACACACACACAGCCATGTGCACGCACACGCATACCCACACATGCACGCACATGTCCAAACATGCATACACGCACACATACAAACACACACACACACACACACACACACACACACATGGACATAAATGCACCCACACAAACACACAGACATGCACACACAGACACACAGATATGCTCACACATGTCCACACATGCACCCACACAAACACAAAGACATACACACACAGACACACATGGCCACACATGCATCATACACACACATACACAAGCGCGCATGCGCACACACACACACATGTGCATACACACACACACACACACACACACACACACACACACACACACACACATGCCTGCACACAAACACACAGACATGCGCACACACACGCATGCCCACACATGCATGCACATGTCCAAACATACACACACACACACACACACACACACACACACACACATGCACACACACACGTGGATGTGCACACATGTCCATAAATGCACCCATACAAACACACAGACATGCACACACAGACACACACATATGCCCACACATGTCCACACATGCACCCACACAAACACAAAGACATACATACACAGACACACATGGCCACACATGCATCATACATACACACGCACACACAAACATACACACACACAAACACTCATGTGCATACACACACACACACACACACACACACACACACACACATATGGGTAATTTAGAGGATTGTTAGTTCACTTACCTATATTCCCTGGACTGTAGAAGGAAACTGGATGCACCACTAAAGATCCATGAAGAAATAGGGATGACATGCAGACTCTATACAGAAGGCAAAAAACGACTCAGCTAGTAAATCCAAAGATTTATTTTCGTAATACCAAAAATTGACTTCTCATTTTCGTAATACCAAATGCAGACTCTATACAGAAGGCACCCTGCAATGTAACAGCACTAATTGCTAACCAGTAGACCACTCAGCTTCCTCATCTTGCTATGTACATATATAAATGTGAATTATACACACATGCACACACTCGTATACACACATGCACACACACCATGTATTTAAACATGTGTGTGTGTGTGTGTGTGTGTGTGTGTGTGTGTGTGTGTGTGGGTTCCCTTCACATGGTCATTTCAGAAGGTCGACATTCACATGGCCGAGACCATATGATCGACATTCGAAATGTCGACCATGTGGAACCGGCATCTCCGTACAGTGCATAATGGAAAGATTTTCATCTTCTGCACTGTAGTACGATCTCGGAGTTGGTATATTTAAGTTCCAGGGGATGTGGGGGGTGCAGCAGCAGAAGATAAGTTTTTTTTGTGTTTTTTTATTTTTTCTACTATGGTCGACATTTCGAATGTCGAACATATGATCCCAGATTCTTATTGATACTTTATCCCATAGTCTTTTTATTGCCAAAAAAGTCTGAGGATCTCAGGACAATCGTAGACCTGAGTGATGTATATGATTTAATCACTAGACAAATCTTTTAATATGATTGCAATGTTTTCACTTCTTCCTTGTCTGTCAGAAAAAGACTGGATGTGCCCTTTGGAGCTCGTAGCCACCCATTTTTACTTCTGTTAGTACATTAGTTCCAGACAGTCTCACTGGGATTCACCTTAGCACTGAGGTTGTTAATCAAATGCATGTCCATTGTAACAGGCCAGAAGAGGCTACAGGGAACCAGTGTATATCTGGACAACTGGTTCATAGCTTTCATAGCTGTTGCTATGCTTCAAGCACTGACTTCAAGCAAGGGAGGTTCTTATCAAGATATTTCTCTGTCTTGGCATTGCAGTGTCCCATGCAAAGTCACAGCTGAGTCTTTCCCTGCTGCTGGATTGATCAGCTATGTGCAGAGCATCTTTAGCAATAAAATGGACACAATTCCTGCAATCTAAGGCTTTTCTGATCCCAGATTCTTATTGATACTGACCATATATGCTTCAATGCTCAGGTACAATGGCAACAGTAATCCTGATAGTAGCCCATGTCAGATATTACATGAGGGTACTGCAACTGACTCTGCAAGCACAGTGATCACAACTATTCAACCAAATGTTTTGCAGATGTGAGTGTGTAAGATATGCAAGGGGCACCTCTGGTGTTGGGTATATCTCCTGAAGCTGACTAAAAGCAATCCCTTCCTGTTACCCTTTCCCAAGGTAAAAGTTATCAATGATGTACTTGCCTTAGACTGGGGTGAAACTGCAATGGGCAGATGATTCAAGATGTCTAGGCATCATTAGCAACCACTTTACATATTACAATTTTAGAGTTGAGGGTAATCTCTCTTATTCTCCAAGCGTACTTGGACTTACCAAATCACTGAATGACAGCCTGACAACACAACATTGGTCTGACAATTCAACAAGCAGAGGGAACTCTACTCTGTCCTTTATGTCAAGAAACTGTGAGGACATGAGACTAGGCAATTTAGTCAGACCACGTTTTACACTAGCAAGCCCTCTTCCAGGGAAGTCAGTTGTCTTGATGGAAGCTCACTAATGATGCCCTGCTTGTGGTCCTTAAGCCCGTCAGTGGTTTAGAATTTGATCCCGACATGGTGAGGCCTCACCTCGACTTCTTTTATTCACTGTCTGATACTAAATGCAACAGCTATGTTTATTTCATCCCTTATCTGTGGGGATGACGCAGGGCTAGAGTGGATCAGAAATGGCCCCCTGCAGTGCTCTAGAGTTTCACCAATTTCCTCTGAATACAAAGCTCATCCAAAATGCAGAACTACACAGAACCAAAGTCATTTCCATAGCCCTCATGGCCTCAACGGATTTGGTTTCTACTTTATATGTATCTGGAGAAGCCCATCTGGTTATAACCAAAAAGACACTGATGTCACACCTTTCAGGCAACATTAGCCAGACATATATACCCTCTGGCTAACTGCTTGGATTTTCCACCTCCTCTAATGGTCATTAATCCCTTATTTCCTCTTAAGAAGTACCAATCATTTCTTTCCCACAGAAACCTAGCACTCAGAAGGTAAAGATAAGCAAGCAAGTTTCACTCTCTCTCTCTCTCTCTGTCTCTATATTATAGGCAAAAATCTGGACCAATTCCAGCTCATATCCCATCTATTCTAGATTATCCCACTCAGATTTTTGATTTCAGACTGAGTTCTTTCTCAGGCAAAGTCCATTTTGCATCCATTTCTAAATGTCATTCAGGTTTTTACTCTTCCCCCTCCTTTCTGGCTTCTGTAGAGTGATTACAAGCTAAAAGGTACCATTTTACTTAGAATTCTGTTAAGGGATCCTGTACCACATTACGACTTATAGTCAGTGTTAGAGAAACCTGCAGCTTGTGTAGAGTCATAATATCTTTCCATGAAATTAGTTCCTGGTGGCTTCCATTTATGGAAGGTATGCACTTCACATAATGATGGCTTTGGAAGGGCAGGTACATCTTTGGTAAAATATTCACCTAGCATTCCCTGCCTTTGGTGAAGTTTGTTTACCTGATGTGAAAATAGAATCCACAGCCTTCTGCATCAAAGGCAAGTGTGATACCTTTTGCAGCTCTGACACTATACACCAGAAAACTATGAAACCAGGTAGATTGATTAGCAACATGGGGGGGGGGGTGGAGTTGCTGCACCCCTGAGTGTGTCGTCCGAGTTCCCATCTACCTGAGTTGGTCATAGCTCAGCATCTATTAAAAAGATTAAGGGGAAGTTCTCCGATGCCTTTGCCAAATTTCTTCTAGTGATATAACCACCACCTTGGGTTTCTCCAGAAAATAAGCCACTAGCTTAGTGGGACTAACCTTGTTAACAATGGATAAATAAATAAATAAATAAATAAATAAATATAAATAAATAAATGGAAATACACGTTCATGTAAAACCTGTTGGTCTGTTACCTTTTTAAGTGATTTGGAGTCGTCTGCTGTTATTTGTCTCTAGTTTTGAAGAACATCTCTGATTTTGCCTTATATTTATGCTCTGGCCTTCAACAAATCACTTAAGCAGACTGTACTTTGAAGCAACTGGGAATATGGGATAGGATCTTCAATGGTCTCCTGGACTGCAAGCCCTGTAACCACCTGTGCACCAGAGTATTTATGATGTAAAGGAAGGAAATCGATTGTAGTAAATAAGAGCATCATCAAATGAGCCATGTTCTTTGGATGTGATTCTTGGCTTCCTTGTTTCATTCAAGGTTGACAGTATGTTTGTTATTTATCTGTGAATAAAATAGAAAGTTTGAAGTCTGTGAGTTTAATGTTAATATTTTAACTACAAATACATTTTTAATTTAGCTTGGTTTTTGCAAGCACACAGGTATGAAATGCTGTGTGTTTGGGCTGTAACAGCTTGCCAGATGAGTCAGGCTGTGAGCTATCGAAATGCTGCTTCCTTTAGTACAGGGTTTGATTCCCTCAGCCTTCATTTGTCTTCTGTGTGACCTTCCCAAGTTACTTTGGCAGACAGCACTGCTGGGCTGCTCCTAAAAAGGGACACTTGTGTCAAGTGGGGTGTCCCAGGCTGATTGTCTTCCTGCATCCTTCATATGGACAATAATTAGTACTTCACTATATATTATGTGAGCATGGATCATAGCATGTTTCTTGTGGTTTAATGGGTTGCCAGTTGCATTTTCAAGAAATGTGAGTTTCAATGGTAAAGAACTTTATTTTTGCTTATATTATGTCTGTTTTCAATTTTCAGTGTGTCTTTTTTTTTTTAGAAAATAACTGACATTTTTTTTTTGTGGCAAGGATGCAGGGTTTGAATTATTCCACCTTCATGTAGTTCCACATTTCTTTGGTAATTGTAAACATAAAGAAGAAAATAGTATGAGCAGTATGTATACAGATTGTGCGAACTGGGGAGAGCCAAGCAACGGGATATTAGTATGGCTGATGGTGCCTAATGTGTTACCATGTATAGTGTCCCATGTATCCATCATCTGACTCTGGTGCCTAATGTCTTACCATGTATAGTGTCCCATGTATCCATCATCTGACTCTGGTGCCTAATGTGTTACCATGTATAGTGTCCCATGTATCCATCATCTGACTCTGGTGCCTAATGTGTTACCATGTATAGTGTCCCATGTATCCATCATCTGACTCTGGTGCCTAATGTGTTACCATGTATAGTGTCCCATGTATCCATCATCTGACTCTGGTGCCTAATGTGTTACCATGTATAGTGTCCCATGTATCCATCATCTGACTCTGGTGCCTAATGTGTTACCATGTATAGTGTCCCATGTATCCATCATCTGACTCTGGTGCCTAATGTGTTACCATGTATAGTGTCCCATGTATCCATCATCTGACTCTGGTGCCTAATGTGTTACCATGTATAGTGTCCTATGTATCCATCATCTGACTCTGGTGCCTAATGTGTTACCATCTATAGTGTCCCATGTATCCATCATCTGACTCTGGTGCCTAATGTGTTACCATCTATAGTGTCCCATGTATCCATCATCTGACTCGCTTGACTGTGGAGGTGTTGCATGCTAGCCATTCCCTGTTGCATAGCTGACACGGTCCAGGAACTGTCATGGCACTATCACCAGCACACCATTTTTTTAATGTAACAGGGGCAATTTCTACTTCAAGGGCAGCAGGCCCTGCATTTGTAGAAGCACTGAAGTGCAAAGTTGTCTGCCAGCAGCAATCTCTGGATTAGTAGTAGATCTCTTTAGTATGGAATTACTCAGGTAACTTTTACTTCTGTAGAAATTGTGCATATTGTCTGATATTGGTGGTTTATAATGACAACAGTTTGAGTGGCCATTTATGGTTGAAATGTTCTTTAATGGGTAGTTTTGCCATTATTGGTTCTTACTTTTTGTTTCACTGCTTACGGAGAAAATGTTCAAAACTTCAAATTTAAAACCCACTCTAACAAATGTTGCAGTATTAAACAAGGAATATAATTTAATACAATGAGGAAGGTGAATCAAAGAGCTGATGCATTTATGATTGGTCCTAAATGTTAATGCAGGGGGCCAATGGTATGAAAACAGCACAAGGCCCAAGCTACACTTAATTTCTTACTGGCCAGATGCAGTTTCAGTGACTGTGAGTTTCAGTGCATTTTCAATAAATGTGAGTTTCAAGGGCAGATAAGTTTACTATTGCTCCTGCTAAGTCTGTTTTCATTGTGAGGCTGTATTATTTAGCACATGGCCATCAATTTTCATAGGTATAAACTAGGCTAATGACCACTAGAGCTTTTATAAGTAAGCCAACCCAATTGTGTCACTATGTATCATAACCATTCGTTAGGAGGGGGTGTGTTAGGACATTTCTAAAGGTTATCATGGGGGGTATGTTAATTTGGACATAGACAAAAGGCAGACAGTAACTATCAGAGACATGGAGCCAGACCCAGGGTGAATTTCTGATTTCCCATGCATTGGTCAGTGTTACATTTTAATAGGGCTGGAGATGGATTTAAAATAAGTTTCACATTAAATCCAAATATCTTTAATCATTGTAAAAGTAAAGAAGAAAATAATATGCACACTTATATACTCATCGCTACAACACAGACTTCCTTTAACTCCGTAGAAAACTAGCTCTCTGATAACCAGCTTATCCTTAACCCCCCCCCAAAAAAAAAAAAAACTAAGCTACTGCTTTTTCTTCCTAAAAACTAGAACCACATTAGATCCACTTTCACAATTCTGTCCCTCAATAACACACACATTGAGGTGGAAACTAGCACTAAACTCCATGGGGTCATCATTGACGACTGACTTAAATTCAATCTACACATTAACAACTGTATCAAGAAAACTCATCAGAAACTAGGGCTCCTCTATCACAACAAAAAGTTTCTCAACAGTGAATCTAAAGTAACCCTCTCTTATGCCTGCCTCCTACCCAGTCTATTTTATGGCTTTCAAATTCTTACTTGCCTCAACTTCACACTCCTTGCGAAACTTGAATCTACCTACAACAAGATAACCAAATTTACAGCACATCAAACTTACAAGTCACATCACTGTCTTTCACTCAGACACCTTAACTGGCTTGAACTACCTCACCAGCTTCTTCTCCCTCAACTCCAGATCATCCACTCCATCCTTTTTCAGCCTTTTTACTGTTCTACCCTATCATCTGTCATCTCCCACTATTCACCTGCTAGATCCCTCCGGAGCTCAAACCTACATCTGCTACAAAATCCACAAACCTAAAACTAAGAAAGGATGCATTCTCTATAGCTATAATCCTTCCAAGGCATGGAACAAACTCCCACTAGAGATCAGGTCACTCAAGCAACTTAGTCAATTCAAGATAGCCACTAAAGAATACCTGTTAATCCAATGGACCTTCCTCTGTACCCACCCCCCCTTAAACAGCTTATCAACCCTAACTGCACACCTCTGTCTGCTCCCAACCTATGTAACTTTCTCTAACTCTCTAGGCCTTGTCTCACATTAACTTCTCTATCCTAAGCACATTATATAATTCTTATCTGCATAATGTAAGATTTTACATCTGATGAAAAAACTGTTGTTAGTCTTTCTGAATGATGTAGGATTCTAAATCTTCAGACATAGTGATTAGTTTACTGCAGTAAATCCTTGTTTTTTATGTATATGTTGCTTTGAATATTTTCTGTAAACCAGTTTTTGATTGTTTACTTATTTTTGTAAATTATAATAAGTAGAACATGTGGAGCTTTTCTCCCCGGGCCTCTGCTGAAAAAAGGCTACTTAGCTCAGTCAGACAAACCCGGTCAACAAATGTAAAATAAATAAATAAACTGACAGGTTTTAACAGAGTTTACGGTTATTGGGTAGAGACAGCCAGGTAATGAGACAGTGGAATGGTTGTGGATGGGGGTGTTGTCTAGCTGTTAACTGCATGGCTAAGCTGCCCTTGTGGGCCCCAAAGTTGTTTTTAAAATAGAAACATCATTATTGAATTATTACCTATGACATAGGCAATCATACATTTATATAAATGAAAACAAACCATTTTGACGTGTTTTCCGTTGTAAACATTATATATCACATATAATCTTCTATAGAGTAATTGTCAGTCAAACATCACCCCCCAAAAACATTACTCTCCATGCATTGTTCCCACAATTTCCATTGTTGGGACACTGTAAATTTGCCATGGTTGTGAATGTGCATGTTTGAATGGTATTGAAGGACAGCCATGATAGGGCTAGCCACCTGACAGTGTGAACATTGCTCTAGATGGTGGTCAGTGTTGTTGTGACACCCTTACCCCATGTGCAAAAACGAGAAAAAGGGGATATATGTATCTGTGTGTGTGTGTGTGTGTGTGTGGGTGTGATGTCCAACCCAGATCTGTTGGACGTGCTACACTTAAGAAACCCCAATCCCTCCAAGCCACATGCTCCAGGGACCTAAACCTTGCCACCACAATAAACAGAACATGCTGGAGGGATAGCTTCCTGTCCCAGAGACTTCCATGCTCTGGACAGACTACCTTCATGTAAAGCAAAACTCCTCATTAGCCCTTTTTAAGAAAAATCTTGACAATTGGATGGGGAAATAGGAAATTCACCCCGGGGATCACTTCTGTGGCTCTGCTAGACAGGGATGCAGGAAAATAACTTTCTTGGGTGGCGAAAGCCAGGGAACCTTTTTGGCTAGGCTTATATAGGCCCCAGGGCTGATAGCCTAGTACCTACCTATGAACCTATATATATATATATATATACACACACACACATATACAGACACACACAATTATATTTACATATATGTATTAAATGTATTAGAATAAATAGGGTTGAATGTAAAAGAAGAATAAAGGGTGTTGCAATTAAAGAAGAAAATCTGTAAAATACCAGACCTTCATAACCATAACAAACTGCCTGCCCTTGAAGCCTTTCTGCAAATGGAGCATACTTATATGTGTATTGTTACTGAAACCCGCTTTGTGTCCAGAAAACACTCTCTCTATAATCAGGGTTTTGTATATACCATGCCTTTAGAACAAATGGGAACTGTGGTGGAGTATCCATATTTGTTAAATCCCAAATTACCTCATGGCAGACCCCAGAGCCCCACAAATGAAACTTATTGAGATTCAGTTCAGTGTAAATAAAACCAACTACCAGATCATAGCATGTTACAGAACCCCTCTATGACCCCATGCCCATTTTTTTAAATACACTGGATAAACTTCAGACTACCTACCTGTTGATAAACCGGGAGACCTATGCCTCATATGTAGGCTATGTCCCAAAATTCCTTGATTTCAAAAATAAGAATTCCCTGGATCATTAAGAGCCCACTAGATGTCAAAGCATTCATGAGCTGACCCTTACAAATGTTGCAGGAATTTGTACTTTCCCACAGTTATACCATTCCTCTGTCAAGTTGTTGTTGTTTCTTTCGGCTTTTTCCCGGTTAAGGGGTCACCACAGCTGAACTCCCGTCCGCTAATGATTGGCAGTAGATTTGTACGTGCTGGGTTGCCAGCTCTGACACACAACCTTCAACGAAGGTACGCCCATTCAAGCATATCGCCACACAGAAGATGCTCTAGCTGAGAATTGAACGGGACAATGTCTTACTGTGAGGTGACAACGCTACCGCAGCACCACCACTGCAGTCTACCATTCCCCTGTCTGACTACAAATTATCTTTCAAAATTCATAAATCAGTTAAGGAAAATATCACAATATTCAAAGACTTCAATTGTACAAACTTCCTTTAATTCAATGATGAAGTTTCCAAGTTCAAAAATAATTGTACTTCCCTAAAATATAAACACAGGTAGTAGTTTTGCAAATAAATTTTAAACTCACCCATACCTCTCAACTGTCCAGATTTTTGCCTCATATTTTATGGTCTGTTACTCATAAAATTTGTAGTTCTCTGGCAAACCACTGAGGATTGACGTCACTAAATAATGACATATGTTTGAGTTTCAGACCTCGTATCCTTCAAAAATGCATGCTAACAACTTTTTAAGTTTATAAGAGCAATACTTAAAATCTGTCCCAATGTTTGGGCCTTTGCCCCCCCCCCCCATTATTTTGGGCTTTGCCCAGATTTCTTGTGCTAAGCTGAGAGATATGAACTCACCTAGAAATTTGTATTAACCTCTCAGTACCCACACAAAGTAAACAAGAATGGAAAGGAAAGGGCAGACCAGCCTGGTGGTCCACATGTAGGAATAAACAAACCAATAAGAGGGAAACAAAACCTCATTAAAACGTTTAACAAAACTAATACCCACAAATCAAGATTACATCAAAAAGTCATCTATAAATGAAGACAATTTAATTGTATGAATATGGTGTTAGTTTAGGCCAGTTTACTAAAGCAGAGTTTATTAATGCCATTTTCATGGGAAAATACGCAAGACATTGTATATGATTAGTATTCCTACTGGGTGACAAATCTATCACCCTGTGCACAGGATTGTACTCCCAACAAGCTTTGCAAGAGACAGAGCTGTGATTTATTAAAAAACTAAAACACAGCTGTGGTGCAACCTACAAGTGTGTGGTTAACTGCAATTCAAAAACTAATATACAGCTATGTGTGGGATGAGAAACAATGTAAAATCCCCAGAAAGATTTTGTAGTCTAGGACAAAAGATGGCAGGTGTCATGGACTGCTGGATCTGCAGATGTTCACATCTGCTTTCATCCTGTACAAAGTGTTTACAGCAGTATCTGATCCTGAGCCACTACTACAGATGTTCACATCTGCTTTCACCCTGCACAAGGTGTTTACAGCAGTATCTGATCCTGATCCACTATAGGCACACCTGGAGTCCAGCTGTTGGGCAGTATCTCTCCATTGGCAATAAGATGGTACCATTCCACCCTACCACCACCTCTTGTTGGTAAAATGTAAACTAATAAACAAAAAAGTCAGTACGAGGAAAACCGCAACCACGCAAACACAATGTAACCGCTAGAACTCTTCTTTATTAACGTTGACACAGTATACATTAACGTTTTCGTCATTCCACTTGCTTGACTTCATCAAATAATAAAGATGTGAACAGACCCAACTTAAATAGTCATAAGAACAATAAATCAATTGAACAGTCATAGAATAATAAATCAATTAAACAATTAATCTTTAAAAGGGCTACTACTACTCTTCTAAAATACTTGTTATTGTAAATACTTTATACAGAATAAAAAAGTTTTTTTTAAAAGTTATAATTAAAAATATACAATAGTCTTAATAAATATTCATTTAACAAAAATTTAGTTTATTTGAAATTAAGACTATTATACTAATATTACATATGACTAATAATCTTCCTTTTCCAAGGAATCATAATATGATAAAAACTCAAATATTCCTCATCATATTCTCCCAGCTCTTAACTTAAGTAGTGGGACGATGGAAATTGTATCGTTTAAACCTGGAAACCTGTTGGCTTCTAATGTTATCTGCCAACAGGTTTCCTTATGTTCAAGTTTAGTTTCCCAAGGTCCCCCCCTGTTGTCCTGAACCATCACCTCAAGGACAAAAAATTGAAATTTAGCCATAGGACATGCTGAAGAATGATGATACAAGGCATTGTTGGAGTTGTTCTTAGAAATCTCATAACTATGTTCATAAATTCTCCTCTTAAGAGATCTTTCCGTTTTGCCAACATAAAATGCTTGGCATTGTTGGCATGTCACCAAATATATAACTCCCTGACTGTTACAATTAGAGTAGACAGTTGCCCTGATCCATCTATTTCTAGCAGGTAGATAGATTTTGTCAGTATTAGAGATGTATCCACACTGTGAGCAAGATCCACACGTATAGGTGCCCTTGCGTTGATTAAAAAACCTGTTGGTAACTGGTTCAAATTCCAATATTTTCTTAATGTTGTTCCCCCTTCTATATACAGTATTTACCTTTTTGTCTTTAAGGTTACTTAGATCTGTTATGTCCCGGAAAGTTTCCCACTCCTTTGTTATAATATTCCTAATAGTGCCAGAATTGGCACTATATTCAGTTATAAAAGCTTTATTGTACTCTAAATCATAATTTCGCTGCCCAACCCGGCTAATGTTTTGTAAAGTAGTAAAAAGATCAAGAAAAGCTCTACAATCCCCTTGAATAGGTGTAACTGATGTTTATATTTTGGAACAGCAAGCAGTAAGGATAGGAGGTAATTCCTTGAGGAAGACGGACTAGCAGAACAAAAAGATTAAGTACTCATCACACATATTACAGAGAGTATGCTCACAGTTCATCAGAGATTACTTTAAAACCCTACAAGAACATGTTGGATTAGAACCCCATAATTTATGGTTGCTGCATCATTTTTATTACGTACAGTGATTTTGAATGACCCACTATTAGTGAATGAAGTTTTTGTAATTAGAGGACTTGTTGGAGGTTGGGGGTCGGGGATGGTGCTATCGCATCAAAAGCATTGTCATAGTTTTAGTGTTTGTCACTGGAACTGCATACAACTTTTCAAATTCATGTTCTGGAAGCCCATATAGTGAGATATACACAAGAGCCATTACAAGGGGTTACCATAGTACAACAGCGAGTATTTGATATATTATAACACATATCGAGGCTGTGCAAGCATCATGTTAAGTCTGCATATCAGGATGCCTACAGTGAGAATGCTAAAACACTACAATAAATACGCAGTCTGTAAAGGGATGCGGTACACCTGACATTGGCAGCAAACAAAAATTATGGGAAAGTTCACTGGTTAAACCTCAATGTTGCATCAGGAGTACCTAGCTGAAGAGGTTGGATAACCTATTGCAGTAGACATCTGATATTGTTATACCTGCGTCTGATGCCTCCAATGTCCCTGACAGTTAAGAGCTTTGTTGTGTAGAATTGTACCATTAACAGGTTGTTTATAGCCCTTCCTGAGGTAACTGCACCAAGCTTACTCAGTTAAGGAGAAACTAGGTAAATGGGCAGTGTAGGGGTGGTAACAACATAGTTAAAAGGCTGGATATACTCATCACAATTAATGAAGAAATGAGCTTTCACTATAGGAAAGGGTAAAAGAAATCCATGAATATGGCGGATACATTTGAGCATGTGTTTTACCATACCAAACAAATCAGTGCACTTAAACAACAGAAGTTTTCATTTAGTCTGTGATGGACAGGTTTACCTATGTGCATTAAGATCTTTAATTTGTGAGATAGGAAGGTTAGATCTGTTAAGTAAATAATAGTGTTAGCCCTGACATGCCCAACTTGTTTTTTTTTTCTTATGCTGTTATTGTTATGAATATAATCAGTGTAGCTTATATTTATAGCTACATAATGTTAATATTGTAGGATGTTGGAGAGTAGTTATCAAGTTATGTTTTACTGAAGATGTAATTTATTTGCAGTTTGTGATATATTTAAATTATTTTTAGTTTGATTTGATTGTTCAGCAATTGCTTTTTTTCCTAAAAGAATGACACAATGACAGTGGCTGAATCTGCAGATGTTTTATTCAGTGCAGTCCCAGCACAGACAAGTGAAACTAGGTATCATTAGGACCTGCTGGTAATTAGATCTGCCTGGTTTTTAGCTTTCTTCATTCTGCAGACATTTGCACCACCAGACTGTTATTCTCACTGAGCTTTGACGTATATGCAGTGACCTGAGTCACTACTCTTAACCTGTTATGGATTTTCTGCCTTTAAAGATCAAGTTTAAATTTGAGAAACAAGCTTTCCATTTCACACAAAAAAGTGTTCTTATGCATCTTTATGCACACAAACACTTTTCTCTGTGAAAATAAACATTTATTTTGCTGAATTTAAAAACATTGTCTACATTTAAGAGTAGAGTGCATGGTGGTATTTGCACGTAAGCACCTCCTGCCTGCCCATAAATATTAACACCATAAATATGGATGTGTGCTTTTAGTCTTCTCAGTTTGGAAGTAATTTTTATAACAATATTATTTACAAAATGATGCAAAACTACCTTTGTTTTTAGCATAAAAAAACAAAAGGTTGTTTTGCACCTTTAGATATGATCTTTAAGCAAGAGACTGACAGCAGCAAAGATAAGCAGTCACATTTCAGAAGAGGACTGAGCTTAAAATGGTGATGCTGTCCATACTGGTGCAGGAACTGGGTGCTGGGTAACTACTAAACCCGTTTCCCCTTAAAGAGAGGTAATAAGAGGAGGTTAGGAATTTTAATTATATAGTGAGGCCACGGTGGTGCAGCGGTAGTGTTGTTGCCTCACAGCAAGAGGTTCTTCCGTTCGATTCTCAGCTGGAGTGCGGGGAGTGCATTCTGTGTGAAGTCTGTATGTCCTCCCCACGGTTGGGTGGGTGTTTGAAAGACATGCGTAAATGGGCATGCCTTCGTTGAAGGTTGAACGTCGAGCTGGCACCTCGATGTTCGTGAAAATCTACTGCCAATCATTAGCAGACCGGAGTTCCGCTGTGGCGACCCCTAACCAGGAAAAGCCAAAAGACAGCAACAACAACAGTGAGGCGTTATACTGCTGTCAGCTTATGTATTTGTTTGTTTGTATGTTTCATTGGAGGAGGTTGCTGAAAAGTGCTATGGAATACATTAGCTTAAATGGTGTATCATAGGCAATTTATATTTATTTATTTGTATATATTTATTTACCAGGGTAGTACTGCAGACATAGAAATCCAATTATACATCTAGCATAGTAAATAGATGTACAGTTTTGCATACAGAATACATAATGGAGACATATAGTTTTATATACAGCACATGAAAGAGAAATACAGTTGTATATACAGCACGGGGGAGCAAATACGCATGGCTTAAAGTTACAAGCATAAGGGATAAATAAATAGGAATGTCTCTGTCAACAGCTGGATGCTACATAGAGTTGCAGCACTTTTATATAATTCAGAGATGGCTGGCAGGACAGATAAAGAAAGGGAAGGAAGAGGAAGATGCAGGTGGAAGGGGAGGTAAAGGAGCTGGCAGAAATTATAATAGATGTGTGGGTGGCTCTGGCAAGGTGGAGTGCCTGAATATACTATTGTTTAGGTGTTGCTTGAGCTGACATTTGAAATTAGGTATCTTTTGTATTATTTGATTTCAAGGGAGATGGAGTTCCAGAGTTTTGAGATGCAGTTCGAGTACAGTATAAAGAGTTACCTGTGTTTTATTGGATGTGTATGTAACAGGAATTCTTTCCTTGATCTCAGGTCTCTGGCCCAAGCATTGTATAGTAGGGTGTTCCAGAGTGCAGGGCATTTTTATGGTCACTCTTAGGGAGTATGGCAAGTAGTGGGGTAGTTCAAGCCAGCTTAGTTCTTTTGGAACAATACAGTGGTGGCATCTGTGTGATGAGTTTGTGTCAAAGTTGACAATTTAATTGTAACACATCTCATGTTTGAGTTTATTAGTGCTGGTGAGAATTGGTAATGCATACAGTAAGCCTGGGAGTAAGTAAGTTCTTGCTATGGCTTGTCTAGTGGAATCAGTAAGGTACGTTTTGGCCCTGTACGAGGAACCTAGTTTAATGCGATCTTTTTTTTTTTTAAAATGACCTTCAGAAAGTATTAGCCGAACTTCAGTTTTTCATTGATTGAGACACCTATTAATTTAGATTGAGGGTCTGTTTCTATTTTGGTGTTATTGAATGAGTAGCTATGAAAGGAGTATTTTGTTTTGAATGTGTCTTAAGAGTAAAGAGCATTAATTTAGTTTTGTTTGGATTCAGAATAAGTTGAGAATTAGCTAGCCAGGATTCGTCTGCCGTAAAGGAGAGTTGGATCAGTTCTTGGAGTTTGGAGAGGGTTGGGGCAGATCAGATGAGCACAGAGTCATCTACATACTGCACAACAGATCCTAGGTTTGTAGCAGTATGGAGTTATTTATGAGTATGTTGAACAGGAGTGGACTTAATATTAATCCTTGTGGGACTCGTACAGTAATCGTGAGAGGTAGAGAGTTCTTGTTGCAATTTTACAGGTTGTAGTCTAGTGGTTAGGTAGCTGTGGCACCAGACAGGGACATGTGACTGAGGCTGAGAATGGAAAGTTCAGAGAGAGTTTATTATAGGAAATGGGGTCAAAGGCTGTAGAGAGATAAATGAATAGGGAAGAAAACAACCTGTTTTCTTTTGTATTTTTGATTGATGATTGTATTGCAGAAACTGATGAGGGTGGTAGTGGTACTGATTAGGCCAGAAGCCATGTTGAGGTTTGGAATGCTGCTTGTTGCTGGTGATGTGGTTTAAGAGTTGGGTATGGATACTTTTTTTAGTATTTTGGGTAGGGGATAGGATAGCTATCCTGTCTGTAGTCTGAGATTTTGGTTTAGTTGCCACCTTTGTGTAGGGGAATGACATACAACATTTTCCATAGGCTTGGGTATATGGTTTTCTGTTGGGATGTATTGAATAAAATTGAGCTGGGTAAGGCCAGGGCATCTGCTGCTAGTTTTAGGTACCCAGCAGGTAAATTATCAGCTGCTAAGGTAGTTGGTTTTCGTTGGTATAGTAGTTTTCATATTGTGGAAGTCTGGACAGTTTTAAATGTAAAACCATCTGTGTTTACATTTAAAGGGGCTATGTTAGGGGTGGTGGTTTGCATATTATCTTTGAATAGTGGCATAATGGAGTTTGCAAAATATGAGTTAAATTGCACTGCTATAGTTATTAGTGAGACTTGGGGCTGGAGTCAAGGTTTAGCCTGGACGGATGATCTTTTTGATTGGGATTATTATAATGTTTCTGTTGGAGTGTAAAGTAGTGGGAGTGCTTATCATTTTTGATCTGTTTTTTTACTCTGTTTCTGAGATGTCTAAAATATTGTCAAGAGTCCTGAGTTTTATTGGTTTACTAATGCTTCCATGCTTTGGCCCTCTGTTTAAGTAGTTGCCTGGTTTCTTTTGTTAGCCTCAGTGCAGGAAGATTTTTAACCTCTTGGCACAAATTGATGCTTTTTCATTTAATATATATAAAATGTTTTGTTAAAGTGGGAGACTGCATCTTCTGGAGGCAGGGTTTTTAGAATATTCCAGTTACAGAGTTTCAGATGAAGGCATCTTTGCTAAAGTTTGACCAGTTGCATACTTGGCTATATGGTATAGTCTTGATAAGAATTGGACGTTGTCTTAGTATAAAGGTAGGAAGATGGTAACTAATGCTGTCATGGTGGGTTCCTGCTAGATTTATTGGTTAGGATCCAGTCCAGAGTATATTTTCTGCTTTTTTTTTAAATCTGTCCTTGTAGCATGTGCCCACTGTTGTAAATACTAACCCCCTAAAAAGTGTTTGCTATGATCTCAGAAGTAGCAGTGCTGGCTGTGTAAATAAAAAAGGTTGAGTGTTAACAGCACAGTTGCCTTTCTTTAGGACGTTAACCTTTGTGATTTAGTCTCTAGTATACAGATTCTCTTTTGAAAACATGGTAAAAGCATTGTGCTCATGTACTCTGTTTGCTCACCTGTCTCAAAGTAAAGAAGTGGGGCCGGGTAGTTATATTGAACCCAATCACCTGCTACTTGATATAGGGAAGGCATACATGATTTATGTATGAATGTATTTTTTAGTTAGATAGCCATCTTTAAAGTCTGGTATGGTACCCTTTTCAGCCACATTCCATGCATTAAAACAAAGACAATGATGACCATGATATAAAACAAGTGGAAGGCAGATCATGTCAAAACTGTAAACAGGCAGTATAAAACAAGAAGATACAAAGACAAAGTGAGATATAATATATACAGGTATAACGTACAGAGATTGAGCAATAATCTAGTAACGTATTGTCACAGGCTGCAGACTCTAACGTAAATTTTGTTAATCAGTGTCTCTGAAACCCACACACTTACATCCCTGACAATGCAGCTGTAATGAGCAAAATTAAAACATGAAGCAGGAGACGGGACCTGATATCTGCATTCCATAGACTCCTGTGTGGAAGCTTTCAACTAATTTGTAATACTGTTGCCCTAATAAGGACTTGTGACTTCAAATTTACTGGCATCATTTTGATCTTGTGAGTATGCTTTTTAGGGTTAAGAGCTCCATTCAGTGGTATTTCATATGCTGACATGTTTATAACCTCTCCTGAGCCACTGTGTTCCTCACAGCTTTGTTTACGTCCAGATCATAGTTGCTTTTCTTATACTGACTTTTACTTCTGCTGATGAAGTATGTGGAATGTGGAAATATTATTAAAAAGCAAATTTTTGCCATACCACTAATTTTAAATCAGCTAGGGAGAGGGTTTAAGATTACAAATCATATAAAATCCAATTTCTCAAACACAGCACAAACTGGTTGTAATTACTGAGTCCTAATCCTCTATACTAGTGCCAGATCACTTATATATGAATTTAAATTGTCTGACATTGTGTGTCACATAACTGATTATTTAAATGTGCATTCTACTTACAGTTAGCTCAGACTGCATCTGTAAACTCAAAAATTAAAAACATTAGGCATCTTCCACATTTCGGGATATTATCACTTTAAATGTTAGCTTATAATTTAATACTTTGCAGTAAGTTTACTGCAGTTGTAAAGGTAGCTGTTTTACAATGGCGCATGAGAAATGTGTTCATTGAGCATGTTAAAGTAGCTGAATGTGATGCTGTAAATTAAATGTGAAATATCATTGTGTGCTATGAAACCTGTTATCTGTGGAATTTAATCACCTCAGATGTTAGAAGGTATCATTTGTATTTGTGTCAGATCAAGTAGAAATAAGGCATATAATAAACATTATGTACAAAATTAATTTTGTATGCATTTCTATAGTTATATTGTCTTTAATGTGCTAGAGAAATAGAAGAACAGCCATGAGCAGAAAGAACAATTATTAACAGGGTGTATAAGGACCCAAAGTATTGCTTCTATCCCTGAATTTGTCATCTGAGATTTGTTTATTTAATACTTTTATCTGAGTTTGTTATTAGAAAAATTCTACATGGGTAGACCTTATTTTCCTTGAAGCTAAGGGAGAAAAGCTCCAAGAATAATTACAGATAGTTATAAAATAACTGCAGATAATTAGGTAGTACACCATTTTATTATATTTGTGTATGTGTGTGTGTGTAGGTTTACTTTCACAAGTTTGAGTGTAGGTTAGGCAACTACAGGATGTTGAATTACGGTTGGCTGAATCCCGTGTTGCCAAACCTTCATTTGTGCTAGTATTGGTTCAGTGAATGCACAGTGCATTCGCACATATGAGGTTGATCTTGTAATTAGAGACTGTGGTACACTGGGGATTGGTAAACTTACCTTTTTCCCCACTGTAGTGTGATCACGGAGTTGGAATATATAATTTGCAGGGGAGGATGGGGGTGTAGCCCCCCCATGGGGGGTGCAGGGGGGCTTGAGTTTCATCCCCTCGTGTTTTACAGATGTAGCGGATATTATCATGGATATTAAATCGTTCACCAGAAATATTGGTTTAAAGTTAATGTTTGGAGACGATGACAAACATGATAGTAATAACATTAAACAATTTAATAAGCCATCCACGTTCATGCCTCCACATAACTCTATGTTGGACGCCTTTGAACGAGCCTGTGAGAGTGACTTACATAAACTTTATAACAATGGTTATGTGAAACCAGACTTTTACAATACTACTAAAGATGAGAAGGAGGCCATTACAAGTCTACAGAATAATATGGACATTGTAATTAGACAGGCAGATAAAGGTGGAGCAATTGTTGTGCTAGATAAGGAGATATACAATGATAAAATGGAATATATGTTATCAGATAGTGAGACCTATCAAATGTTGAGTGGTAGTTCTCTCAATATGTTGATTAAGAATGTTCATGGACATCTTTATGATTTATTATTGAGTAATGTTATCAATCTTGAGTTGTATAAGTATTTTATAGTGGAAAGTCCATTGGTTCCCACTTTTAGGGGACTTCCGAAGGTACACAAGAATCTAATGGATCCCCCATTGAGACCCATTGTCTCAAGCAAGGGATGGTTGACTGAGCCATTATCAATATACTTAGACAAAATGTTTAAACCTGTAGTTAATAAATCAAAACACATATTGAGGGATACCGAACATTTTCTTGAAAGCTTGGCTAACTTTAATAAATTAGAACCCATCGATAAGAACGATTTCTTTGTGACATTAGACGTTAGATCCCTGTTTACGTCCATACCTAATACAACAGGCATTGAATATGTAAGATTATTTTTACTTGAAAATAATATTAGTAATAATTTGATTATTAGATGGACATTACTATTAGAAATTATTCTTGAGAATAATGTACTGCTTTATGATAGAACATATTACCTACAAAGGAAGGGGGTAGCAATGGGGACCCCATGTGCAAACTCATATGCCAATATGGTTTTGGCATATTGGGAAGGAACATATGTTTTGGGGAACTCAGACTACTCAGAACATCTCAAATATTATAGTCGTTTTGTAGATGATGTGTTCCTTGTATGGAGGGGAACTGAACAGCAATTGGAAGACTTTGTCCAGTACATTAATGGTACGACAAGTTTCCTTGAATTTGAGAGTACATATTCTAGAGAAGTGATTGAATTCCTTGACGTGAAGCTAACTAAGACAAGTATGGGCATTAATACAGAGTTGTTTAGAAAGTCATGTTGGAGGAATAACTTATTACATCGAACCAGTATGCATCCTCATCGTGTGTATTCTAATGTTGTTGACAATCAAGCTATGAGATTGTCTAGGTTAACCACACAGAATGATGTCTATGAGCAGCATACGGCCAAATTGGCCAATAACTTCACATTCAGAGGTTATAAGACAAAAGAGGTACAGGGAGCTATATTAAAGAGTAATCAACATAGAATGGACAAGGGTACTCCATTTTTTCATAGAGTCGATAAAGAATTTTCATCCACCACGACGGGTTCTAAGCAATTGGCCAAGAACAGGCTCACCATCTCCTTTACTAACAGAAATAGTTATATTAAGCGAATTATTAGTAACAATTGGCGATTACTTATGCATGATGATCACATTAGAGAGCTAGTGACTGACCAACCCAATATAACATATAAAAATATGAAATCTCTCAAAAGGATTTTATGCTATGATAATACTAGAACAGAGCCTAATATGTACAATAGAATAGATACATTTCCTTGTCGTTCATGTAATCAGTGCCAATATATAGGTATTCATCAAACTTTTGAACACCCCATTACTGGAC